>NW_028300886.1:0-201341 GCF_049000335.1 Polistes dominula | reverse complement strand
CCTCCCTATACTTGTTTCGAGTCTTCGTAACGTCCTTATATATTTCGTATTATCGTCGTACTTATTACCGATACTCGGAGCGCCGTCATGTGCCACTTAGACTAAGTTTGACAAGGCAAGGAAGGCGGGCTCTGTAGCGATTGGGTAATTGCCCGCTTACCGGGGTGTCCCTGCCCCATATTCTCCTGTGATACGTCGTGAGCGATTTCTATTTTACCGTCTGACAATTTACTTTTATCTTTCGACAATCTGTCTTACCATTTGACATCTTTATTTTCTTGACCTAGTCCTTTGACCATAGCTCTTTTTTGACTCCTGACTTTTGTATTTTTATATTTCATATTCATATTAATTTTATTTATTTTATTTATTCCACTTATTTTATTATTTATTACTATTTACCTTATTACTATTTATTTTATTATTTATTACTATTATTTATTACTGCCTCCTGAATAAAGCCTTATAGACTAATGGCTATGAAGATTGGACTAAAGCGGGTTTTAACGCGGGAGCAGGGTCTGGTCTGGAGGACCTAGGATTGAGCTTTCTTATATCCTAACCGGTACTGCCTCTGTTCTCTAGACGGAGCTGTTTGCCATTCGGGCCTGTGCCCACAGTATCCTGGAAAGGGGTACTATGGCAAACATATCTACATCTGTAATGACAGCCACACTGCGCTCAGACTTGTACACAGCACCGTGGTCAAGTCAGGGCTGGTGAAGGACTTTGTCGACTTGTTGACACGGCTAGGCAGTGTCAGCAGAGTAAGGTTTCTCTGGGTGCCGGGTCATAGTGACGTTTTAGGGCAACGAAAGGGCGTACGAGCTTGCCAGACTGGGAGCTTCATGGCACGATCCGGCAAATCAGTGCCACATTAGCGTGTCATGAGAGCTTATGCGGAGGAGGACTAAGAAGTAGTCCACGGACCGCTTCAGGGATCTCTAGGTGCAAGGCCCTACCATGAGCCACACAAAGGCTCTGTTCTCAGGGCCCTCGGAGAAGCTAGGTATCAAGTTGATCAACCTAGACCGAGCCTAATTGAGGCTGGTTGTTGGATTAGTTACTGGGCACTGGCACTTTGGAAAGCACTTTACGCGACTGGGCCTTGCACAAGATTAGGTCTGCAGCAGGTGCGGCGAAGGGGAGGATACCTCCCTCCATCTTATAACTCAATGCGTTGGACTCACGGACGTCAGAAATTATGTCCTTGGGACTACCGCTAACAACTTCGACCTAGTGGGCTCAGGGGGCGGCCAGACTGCTGCGCTTTGCAAGGGAGCCGGTGCTACCTGCGGGACCGCCACGATGATAGATTTCTCCCTGCAAGGGGCCCGGGCACAATGGTCCCGAGACTGAGCGCCCGGGTTAACAAACCTCAAGGAAAAAAAAGAATGAGGGAAGCGTGGGAAAATGATCAATTTAATTTTATTTATTAATGAATTACTTTCATCATCTTTATGGAAAACTATTATATATATACAACATTAGAAAATATTTTAAAACCAAATTCTTATGACAATAAATTTTTAATTGTTGCAATATTTTATATTCACAAATTTTTTCTTGATTTTATAACATATATATTTATCAGAATATATATCACACTTTTTTTGTGAAAAATGAACACAGCTTATCTAGAACTCGATTATCTTTGGTAATATTCGGTTTATTATCACTTTTTTGTTCTTTACAAAATTTATATAATTCGTTTTTTCTACTATTATCATATTTATTAATTAAATCTTGGTATTTTATTACTTAAGGCGCTATTTTCCTAAATATATGACCAGGATAGTACTCCTTTTAGTGGAGATAAACAGTCCATGCCAGAAGCAGTTTTCTCTTTATTTTTTTAAGATAAATCAAACATCTATTGCCGATTTTAATTTGGCGTGATGAGGGTGAATTTCTTCGACGATCTCTTGTGGCCTAGAAAGAGAAAAAGTAGATAAAAATGGGATGGTAAAAAATCAGAGATGTTAAGTCTCATTTTTAAATTTCATCAGCATTTATTGATTTAAGCATTATGTAAAAATGAAAATAAACAATTAATGCTGCTATGTATTCAGCAAAAAAATAATAAGTAATACAAAGTTTGACGGAGAATTTAAAATCACTCTTATTTGGAATGTATGAGAACAACAATTATTTTATAAAATATGTACAATAAGCATTTACAATTTACACAAGTAAGAATAGAAATATTTATATTAGTTTAGGCAATAAATAAGTCCAAGAAATTATATACAATTATAGACTTTTAAAAACTTTGCCTCGTCAATGACAATAAATCACTTGAAAATATCCTCATATGAGCGATTAAGAAGTATAAACAAAAAAGTTTGTTAATATTTATAATTGATTGAATAATAGCAAGATAATATCTTCAAGCTTACAGATGTATTGCCGAATACAGTATTATTGTCTCAATCGATCAATATTATTATAAAATGAACTCTTTTTATATTTATAATGTTACTAGGAGATACACCTTTATCACTTATTTTGATTTTTGGAATCATTGGATTGAACTTAAAAAACTGTCTTTACATATTTTTAGGTTTTTATTACAAGGAAATTTATTCATTTTTAGCCCCTTAACGCATAGATTTTTTGGAAAAAAACAGGCCAAAAAATCAATTTTTTTAATGTAAAACAACACAATTTAGAATATTCTTTTAGCAAAAAAATTAATAAAATAAAATTAATCAAAATTTTTATAACAGCTTAAAATACATCACTGCTCGAATTATCTCTCGAGTGAGTACAGTTTCACCTCGACATTCGTTTAGCGCTCTCGAAATTACTCTAGCTGTATTATTATACAATAGCGGTTAAGTGTGTGCCTCAGGAGTCGCCGATACCTGCATCTTCTCTAATATTGAAATACGATTAAGTTTGTTTTTATTCTCTATTTTTTCGTTATTGTAGAGTAAGCTTAATAAATTTTTTTTTTTAAAGTATTTGACATTAATTTTATAAGGAATAAAATTTAACACCTTAAGCGGCACGTCCGCCATCGATAGCAGACACTATACTTTGCGTTTAGGCTGCGTCAGCCACCGCTGGCTGACAGCATATAACATATTTTTAAGTGGCGCGCGTTGCCTGACAGGGACTTCCTTAAAAATGAGCTCAATGTGGTAACGTAAACACTCTTTGAATTTTTGTATGTCAGTGTGCGATTGTATCCCAATTGGTAGTGACATCTGGTTTAGTTGGTGTTTATCATTAACCCTTTGCTGACGGGACGGTTCGAAGCGAACCGTTGCGTCTGTCGCGATAGTCACTCAAAAGTGCTTGAACATATTTTGGCTTAACCCTTTCGCTACGAATGCATTTTCTCTAAACGAGCCGCGGGTTAAGCTGATATTGCAGTACATCTGGATTCAGCCCTACAAGCTTATTTTAATCATATTATACTTTTTTAGTTGCTAATATTCTGCTTAGATACTACACATTGGTCTGGGACCAGTCAAAAAGTCTAGTGTCTAAGTGGCGAATTCATAGTTGCGTTTTATTTATTTTCGTAGCGCTAAGTTTCGCGTGTGTTATATTCTAAGTGTCATTATTTATTACAAAAGTGCGTTATTTATTTATTTATTTTTTCGTATGTATATACTTTATTTATTTTATTTTATTTTTCATCCGTCCGTGTAGTCCATTGCCATAGTTACGTGAAATTTTACTTCTGTATATAATCTTATTTTTCTGTATATTATAATTTATTTGATATTTCTGTAACTACGGCAATATTCCGTATGTTAACCTAATCTATCGACGTAATTCCGATAATTTACTTAATTATATTTAATCTATTTTTGTTATTTATTTTGTTAATTAATGTTAATTAACCTATTCTGTTAATTATTGTTAATTAACCTATTCTGTTAATTATTGTTAATTAAGCTATTCTCATTTGTACTTAATTAATTTATTTCTTTTCGTTAATTTATTTTATCTTATTTATTTATTTGATTTATTTGCTTTATTTCGTAATTACGTCAAGTATATTAAACTTATCCTATTCTAATCTGATTTATGTATGATAGTCTAATTTATTTTATTATATTAATTATTTAATTAATCTAAATTAAATTTAGTACGGTAATTTAAATTATCTAACTCGCAAAGCTAGAGTAGTGTTAATTTATTTCATTTTATTGTATTTTATCTTATTTTATTCTATTTTATTTTATTTGATTTCTGTAAGATAATTTAAATTACCCGTCTTATTTAGATTAACATACGTGTGTTCAGTGTTTATTCGTCCTTATGAAGGCTCGAATATACCCTTTACCTAGTTTATCCCTTTTTTCCCCTTCTTTTTTTTCCTTTTAAATTTCAAATCCCCAACGTTAACAGATCACTCTGTCAACGTTGAATTCTTCTCCCTTTCGCTCCTTATCCTTAATTCGAGTCTTCGTAACGTCATAATTTATTATGTATCGGTTACTGATAGTGTTTTTATTGGCATGAACTTTTACAGTATAGAGCCACAGCACCAGTACATTGGCGCTGGTGAGAGCGCGCTAAGTTACAATTTCAAATACAAAAATAGTCATATCTTAATATCTAATGTACATTTGAGCATTATGTTCTTAACAATATCAAATCTTAACCTAATGTAGGATTACAGAGAGAAAAATGAAGTACAAAAATCGTAGGATTATAATTAAATTATTTGAATTTTTGAAAATGATACATGAATGAATGAGTATAATACACAGAGTGAAATGATCTAAATGTGCTAGATTGAATGGTGATTAAATGTAGGCATTATATTATATATTTATGTCTATTTCTAAAATAAAATCCGATAAAATTTCCATTATTGGAACTTCCATATCAATAAGAAGAGGAACTGCGGATAAAGGTTTATTCTTTACATATTTTCGAAGCTAATTGGTCATTTTAATTCTTTGGTTATTCAATAATTCGCAACGCTAGAAGATATGATCAATATCTTCTTTTTCTTTACTACATCTGCATAAATCGGATTCTGCAATGTTAAATCTAAATAAATAATAATTAAGTGACATATGACCATTCCTGGTATACCCTTGTGAGAAGGAATCCATATCAATTAAATGTTTTTATGCAGTTTTCTGCATTGAAGTAATTTTGTTCTTAATTGAAATATGAGAGGTGACGCAAAGCCTAGATTGAACGTATTATTTAGCGCTTTTAAGGCGCTTTCTCGCTATCAGTAAATATTCTAAAGTTATTGTTGGTATCGGAATAAACTTTGTCAATACATAAGCTTAGGGCTAGAGTTTCTGCAGTGAAAATTGAGGCTAAATTCGGGATTTTATAAGAAAATTTGAATTGTAGCTTAGAACTCCAAGCAGCGAGACCAACATGACCCTTATTATTAACGTCAAGCCTCGAGCCGTCTGTAAAAATGTCAATTACTTGGTCTTCTGCTTTAAACATGTTTTCGAAAGTTTTGATATGATCATGAGCTTTTAGTATGTTTTTTCCTGAGGTAGAATCTACATTGAAAACCTCAAAAAAACTTTCAAATAGTTGCGTGAATTTAAAGTAGATATCTGATTTTATAATTTGATTTGAGTGCCACTTTACGTGTTCATAACATTCGACAAGCATTGATTTACAGAAATTAAAATCGTATTAAAAATCATTTGAAAGATCTATAATTTTTTCAACGTTTTTGATTGTATAGTTGTCGTTGATTGACATACATTTAAGTAGATATTTAAAGGCGAAAAATTTAAATCTATATGAAAGATGTGGGAGTTTTGACTCAGCTAATGTGACATTGAACGGAGTATTTTTCTGATAACACAAAGCTAACCTCAAAGATGAATTCTGAATTCTTTGTAATTTTTTAAAGTTTGCATTTGAACATGGCGAAATGAGAAAGCCACAATATTCTAATCTATATCTGACTAAGGATTGGTAAAGTAAGATCAACGTACTTGAATTTGAACCCCACCAGGTCCTCCTCAAACAACTAATAATTCTGGATGAAAAAACACTTTTACTGACTAAGTAGTTGATATGTTTAGACCAATTGAGCCGTTGATCTAAAATCATACCAAGAAGCTTAACCTCACTGGTTGGTAAAATTGTTTAATCCTTTATTTTTAATTCAATATTTCTGACACTTAAGTTGTACTTATTGAAAAAAATTAATTCACATTTATGTAAAGCCAATTCAAGGCCTCTATTTTTAAGAAAGTTTAAAACGAGATCAATGACGGGTTCGAGTTTTGTTAATGCCTTCTTGCGGGTTGTCACACTGAGTGAACAAAACCACGTCGTCAGCAAACTCTAAAATTCCTATATCTATCCCTAAAAGTGATTTTTAAAGCCTGATGTAAATGGCATAGAGAATAGGGCTAAGAACGCTTCTCTGTGGAACGCCTTTATTTACTAAATAAGTCGTATTATTATCCGAATTGAGTGGAATAAGAATCCGTTCGTTTATAAGAAATTTGATAAAAATAATAAATTTCTTTGGTAGTCTTAACTTGATCAAATCGTCAATTAATATATCAGGGATAATCTCATTGAATGCGCCTTTAATATCTAAGAAAAAAGCTGCTAGGCTTTTCTTTTTGTAAAAAGTTTCATGGATGTGTGTGGTCAAAATAGAAAGATTGTCGGCGCAGGATTTACCTCTGCGAAAACCAAACTGCGATGGTGAAAAGACGTTATTATTTTCTTACCAAAAGATTAGCCGGATATTAATCATTCTCCCAAATTTTTTTAAGATACACGATGCCATAGAGACAGGACGGACCTTGTCGCTATTGTTTTTCGGTATAAAAGCTAGTAGGTAATTAGACCAGTCTTCTGGGAACTGACCTTGACTGTAACAATCATTGAATATATCTAAGAGTAATCTTTTGTAAAATTCCAGGAGAGATATCAGCAATTCATAACTGATTTTGTCAGCACTGGGTGACGATTTAATATTCATCGAGTTAAGTTCAGATTCGAGTTCTTCAAAGGAAAATGGGATGTCCATAAAATGGTCATCATTATAACTAGAGTATTGTGATTCTATAAATTCAGAGAGATTTTCGTGAGGGGATAAATCTACATTTTTGGGAATACATAGTTCATCAAGGCAGTTTTTCGCATTGACCAATGCTGTTTTGTTACCATCCAGTGAGACGGGTCTACTCAAACCATTTTTGAATATTTTAATTTTACTCCACACGTCTGAAATTCTAGAATTACGATTAATTGAGCTACAAAAATTCTTAAATAAGTTGAACTTTTCTTCTCTCAATGTTCTTACGGTTTGGGCTTCTAACTTTTTATGATCGAAAAAAGATTCTCGATTGCACCTATCATGAATCGACCTAAATGATGCATCCTTTAGCCTAACTGCTTTATCACATTTTTCATTCCACCATATATTTTTCCTAACTTTTTTCTTACGCTTAAAAGTTTTATTATTAGAATTTGGCTTTTTCCTTAAACTGAAGTCGTCTAAAGCTTTATAAATAAAATCTATAAATGAATTATATCTATTGACAGCTGGTTGGTTAGTAAAAACTATATTATTGAAATTTGATTTTTTATCGTCAAGTAGTTTGAAAAATTTTTCTAAATCTATATTTTTTAGATTAATGTGATAATCTGCTCTATATTGTTCGTCAACTTTAAGATTAAAGAAAATAAAAATGGGGTAATGATCGCTACCCCACGAGTCCATAAGCACTGACCAGTCTGCCCTAAAAGACAAATTCACAGATAAAAAGGTTAAATCTACGTTCGAAACGGTATGACCTTTATCCGAGATAAAAATATGAGTAGTTTTGCCATTATTTAAAAGAAAGAAGTCGTCAAAGTCTGTATTATCATATATGATATTGCCGTTTCTACAAGATTTATTATTTCCCCAAAGTGGGTGATGTGCATTAAAGTCTCCTAGTAATATATATAATATAATTATATAATATAATATATATTATAATTAATATATATTATATATATTATAATATAATATATATAATATAAGAATTGAATGTTTTAATTTTATCTGTCAGTGATATCCATTCTCTTGAGGTTCAATTATTAGCTGTTTTGAGCGACCTATAGCAGGATACTATTACTAATTCACCCAAGTTACAGCCTACTGAAATAGCTCCTATTTCCAAACTATTTAGTGTAATATTTAAGTCTACTTTTTGATAAAAAATATTTTTTCTAATAAAAAATGCCAAACCTTTTTCTTTGCAATCGGGTCTATCGAATCTAAGGGTATTAAAACCGTTTAGAGTAAATCTCATATTGTCTATGACTTTCACTAATTTCAATCACATTTTTGTCATTTTCACTAATGACAATCACATCATAATCTGATGCGTAGTTTTGTAAGCATAATTTGTGGGAAATTGATCTACAACTCCATTGTAATATTTTAAAATTTGAATTATCCATAATAGAATAGTATTTATTAGTAAATTTTGGAAGATTTGTTTAATGATATAATAAAATAATATTCTACGCAATTTTATTGCCCTTAATATTCTTACTTTTATCTCTCGTATATGTCTTGAGTGTATTACTAGAATCGTTTATTCTATTCGAAAGTCTTGGACACACCACCTTAGAGGGCGTCTGCTGCTTCGGCCTTGGCGGTTTCGGCGGCCTCCCAGGACTTAGCGTCTCTTCCGACGACGTTCGTTGTGGCGGCTCATAAGTGCCGTAGGTTGCATCTTCAGCTGAAGTAGATGCAGTTGAATTATTTGCAGTAGCAATATTCGGTTGTTAAGTTGTGAATTCAGACGGTGATTGAGTTGCAAATTCATAATTATCAATTCGATAGGTAGAATTGACATCAGAATCCAATTCGTTATTCAATTTAGAGTTGACAGTATTAATTTGTGAATGCAAGTTCGGGTCCTGAGCTTGAGCCTCGGTAGTGAGATCACAAGAAGCATTAGGCATTTGCAACTTATTGATCTGAGAATCTCTTAATCTGTCTTTGGTGTTAATTATCTGATTTTTCTTATTCTTGTTAATAATATTTGAATAATTTTTATTCTGGTCTTGAGAGAGAGCAGGATAATTTTCTTTTGTTCTTATAGGCGCTGCCGATTCAGAATTTACAATTTTACTAGCTTCAGCGAATGAGATGTTATCATAGGCCATCATTTCATTGATCCGTAAGTTCTTTTGGTAGACAGAACAGCTAGAGTCAATAATCTTGTGCGGTACTCTGCAATTGGCGCACTTGGGCGTTGTCATTGGGCATATCTGCTTATTCTTTTCATTATCATGTTCGCTGGCATCAAGCCTGCCCATGATGCATTTTTTCTTCGCTCTACAAGTTTTAGCTGTGTGTCTAAACTTGAAGCAGTTAAAGCACTGCATTGGCTTATTCACATATGGTTTAACATCAGATCTTATATGTAGCATTTTAATCTCTAGAGGCAACACTTGACCAAAGAAAGTCAACTGAACAGTTCGCGTGGGCAGCCATTTGTCATCATCACTCGTAGCGTTATGGTTCTTTCTCATTTGCCGTCTGACAGCACTAACTTCGAAAGGTGAAATACTAGATTCAAGTATTTGTTGCTCTGAAATATGTAATAGAACTCTGGCTATCAAACCTTTCCTAGACTTCCTATATCCAGGAATAAAAGTTTCCAAATTACGCTTAATAAAACAATCGTCTGCTAAAATCTTATTGGCTTCATCTCTGCTCTTGCACAGTATTTTATCCTTGTATCTGCCTCTGTTTACTATATCATTAACATCTTTATACTTTTTGAAAATTACCTCGCCCACGGTGTAAGCGCTTTGCTCTCCACTATCATGAGCTTTTCTCCTAACCCAGACTCCAAAGGGACTCTTGTTATCAGGACTGAAAAAATTAACAGGCCAATTCTGTGCTTTTGGTGTAGGTTAAGCGCCCCCGCCATCACTCGTAGCTGGAATGCGCTTACTGGTTCTGCCTCTCTCTAGGTCTCCATCATAGCGTTCATCATTTCGAGTTCTTTTCTTCTTTGAGTCATTAAAACAACCACTTCCATCTACATCCATCTGCATCAACTTACCTTTCAAGTCTCCATCCATGATAACCATGGTGGGCGTATATAAAATAAAGTTGCCCGGCAAGCGGGGGCTATGGCTAGTAGCACCTCAGTAGAAGTTAGAAAATGTGCCCGGGCAAGCCCGGAGCGAATCACAATTATATGAAGTCAAAGACCTTAAATAAAACAATACGTTATTCAAAATAAATTATTTTTAGGTGTGCCCTTCTACGAGCTATAATTTTAATATATTCTTTCTATGTTAACACTATGTAAATAGGATTTAATCGATCACCACCACGTGCATAATCGATCATGATCGCGACGCGACTCCGTTAGCTATTATGTATCGTTTTATTTATTACGCGAAGCGCTATACGTGCAGTGATCCCAGAGACTTTAGTTCGTTTAATCGGCAGAAAATTATCGTACGCCCCGGGAGAATTTGAAATCCGACAAATCTCGGACAAAATTTTGAAAAAGTCGGAAAAAGTGTCCAAGTTCCAACTTTTTCAAGTTGATGACCTTTTTTTGTTTTTTTTTTTTTACTCATCAAGTTCCCGAACCCTATCGAACCCTATCATGAAGACGATAAAAACAAACGATCAAACGATCGTTCGCCGAAGGATCGTACGCCACGATTTTTGGATCGTACAGGACCTCAGATTATCGTACGAATGGGATCGCTGTATACGTGCTACTTACACTAAGCTCAACAAGGCAAGGCGGGCTGTGTACCGGCTGGTTAATTGCCCGCTTACCGGAGTGTTCCGGTTTCTCCTATGATATGCCGTGAGCGATTCCTATTTTACCGACCGCCGATCTTTTACTTTGTTTAATCTTCTGACAGTGTCTACTTTAAGACACTTTAATTTTATACTTTCCTTTGTTCCCGCCCTCCCCGCAAATCGGGCGTCGCCATTTCCCATCTCTTTTACCTTTATGACTACTCATTGACGACAGCCCACCCGGTTCCTGTTTTTAATTTTTGAAATAAAAACTTCTTTGGAATGGGAGTGATCTGAAAAGTAAATAAACGCGGTCGGCTAGGAAACGGCGCTATGAATCGGAGCTATGAAACGGCTGCTGTACTAAATAATGAGAGAAAAAGAGACAAACATATAGGATTGAGCCTGCATGAGAATGAGACGAAATATAGCTATATATAGTTTTTCCTATTCTGGGTCTCCTCTTTATGCTATGCTTCGTAGTTATTGCTCCTGGTTGTATGTATATGTGTGTATTTGTTGACGACTGCATGCTACAAAGCGTGAACACATATTATTTCGATGCTCGAAATGTTTGTAGGTAGGAGCGATAGAAGAGTAGAAGAATAAACAGAGATAAGCACGTAAGTATGCGACAAAAGTATATTGTCCAGTCACAATAGCCCTGAAATCGGATTTTTGGCCTATACGGCTGAAAAAATATGGAAATAATCAGAAAAATTCATACAAAACTGTGGGCAAAGTAAAAAAGTTCTCAACCTCCGGGAAAGGGGTGAAAAAATTTAAAACTACCCCAAAATACGATTTTGGGATTATTTGTTTAAAATATCAAAACAAGTTTTAAATAAAAGTTGTAGAGCATAAAATCTTAGGCCTATCTCTTTCAGACCATTTTCCCCCTAAAATGCACCCTTTCACCCCTACGACGGTTCAAAGTACTAAAAAAATGAAAATTCAATAAAAAATATAAAAATTAGACTTTTTTAATTTTTTTTTTTAATTATCTTTAAAAAACTACAAAGAACAATCGTAGGAAAAAAAATTTTTTTTTCATCCCTTCTATTAAAAATCAAGGGGTGAAAACGGTTTTTGCTGGATATTTCGCTTAAAACGGGTTATTTAAAAAAATTTTCTTTTTCATATGAATTCTTAATTTATTTTTTAAATTTTCATGTTGGATTTATATTTATAGATATTTACCTGTAGGAAATATCCCAATTTAAAGACAGGTAAGTAGTCCCTTAGTCCTACGCCTTTGTAGAAAGAAACAGAAAATGAAGCTATCTTGCTCTTACTCATTGTGACATAGGTCGCAATGGCACGCACGCGCAAACTCTTAGCTTACATGCGTGCAAGAAAGATAGACAACCTATTGTTGGCCTCGTTTCAATGAAAACAGTATAACGCAATAAAACACTTTTTCTTAAATATATTATCTTTTTCTTCTATATTCTCTATAGCTCGAGAGTCTCGCGCGCATCTGTGACAGCATGATAGATTTTTGAAAATATCTCCAAAAGTAAGCGAGATAAAGCGATTTTTTATAAATTATGTTTTGTAGACAATTTTATTTGCTACAAAAAAGGTCCAGTACTAAAATATTTTATCTCCCTTACTTTTCGAGATATATTAAAAAAATATGATTACTCTCTTACCTGATATTTTTTATTAAGTTTCACCACTGACAAGGACAGCGCAAGGTCTTGCCCTCTCGGATTTTGTTCAAATTTTGCAGGATGATAGATTTTGCTTCCCTTTTTACGAATATATATGGTTATAGGGGCCACTACTCAATAATTTTTGAGATATTTGCAATTAAAAATGCTTATGATGTTATCTAGTGTTTAAGTTTACTTCTCAAGTAAGGAATGGTATGTAATAGGTTTAGGATAATGACAACGATTTGGCGATTCGTTCCAATAGTGGCCGAGTCTTTAAGGGTTCGAATCTTGGGAGGTACATTTTTTTTTCTATTTTTATATGTAATGTTTCGTTTTATATCCATATGTTCGCGTCCGAACACATGGACACGAGTCGCTTTCATAGTGTGCTACTCCGGCGTGCCCGCCAAGTGCCAACTTCGGTTACACTCGACTTCTTTCGACATCCCGAACACACGGACATGGGTAACTTTCATTGTGTGCAATCCCACAGTGGCACAGGGAGAGGGTAAGATTTACCCACGATCTGGCAGCACAGTTTATAAATAGGATCAAGACGCGAAGCGAGCCATTTTTGTTCGACCTGTTGAGTCTTATGTTCTTTTTTTCGTTGGTAAAATTGATCTGTTTTACGTAAAATCAGTGTACCTTTTATACGGATTGATCGTTAACAAAAAGAATAATTTTGATTAAGCATAATCAAATTTGAGAAAAAATATTTTTGATATTACCTGCAACTAGTATTATTTTATTATTGGTTATTGAAAATGTGCGTGCCGGAGGTCTCAGTCCATGAGCTACTACAGAAAAGGTAAGAAGCTTACTTTAGTTCTTAACATATTGCATGCAGCGTTCTGTTATTTTAGAGCCCACATATTTTTGGGTGCTGTTTATGTATACTAATTTATTATTTATAATAAAAAATGTCGCTTTTATCACCAAGTTCATTTTCCTTTAAAGTATTATTTAGTACATCTGATATTTTATCGAACAAAAATTGACTTAAATTTTTATTTTCATTTAATACTATTTTAGAATTAGTGTTTCTTTCATAAAAAAGTTATTATAAATCATCATTTAATGATTAAAAAAATAATTGATTTTTAAAAAGCTTTTTTCTTACAAATTATCATAATACACGATTCTTGGAATAACAAAATGCCGAACAGTAAACCACTTTTTAAGTTAAGATGTGTAAGAAATATAATATGTAACTATATGTATATATATATATGTTTTTATGTATATTATATAGTAACTAATAATGTCCGTCTGATTTTTACGCTTTCGGACTGTAGACATTCATTTTGTTTTTCGTTAATGTTAGGAGAATATCATATATGACTTTATTACCTTGGTAACGTAACAAGAAAATTTATTTTTAATTCCTTTATTCAATCTTTTTAGTCCAAAAAAATCTGAAAACGATATACTCACACATTATGTTAGCATTATAACATTTTAATTTCTTATTTTAACTACTACCTCTTCTTTATTCTTTCCATTGTCCTATTGTCATTTATTCTCATCTTTTTCCTTAACTTTTTCTTTCTTTGAAATCCCTACTTCTTCTCTCCATAGCAGATAAACGATTTTATGACCGTGTTTTGTTTCTGGCCACGCCATAAGTACGCCGTGCACACAAATACAGACCAGCGCGCACGCGCGGATCACATACATCCGTGCATATACTTGTCTCATATGCTATACAACGCGGACAAAAGAAAGTATATCATTTTTTGTAGCTTTATTTCTAAGAAATTTATCTTATAAAAATATCTATATTCTCAATTCCAATAGCGTTTGTTATTCTACGTCCTTACATTTCTTCTGTTTTTATATATACATAATTCACATACAGCACAAAACACTGCTTCTGGTTCATTCCTGAATTTCTTTTATTGTTACAATTCTTTATATTATGTTTTGGTCAAGATTTTCATATCTTGATTAAGAAGTGGCTATCAGTCGAAATTACTGCTTTTAATGAATCGAGTAATAATTATTAATTTATTTTTATAATATAAATACTATTATAATTACTCATTTTTTTAAATATTAAATAAATATTTATTTCTTTTGTCTGTCAATACTTCATACGTTTTAGCTGATTAGACAGAAGTAGAAGTAGAAATATATTTTATTATTGATAGTACATTTATATGTTTAAATTTAATAACTAATTAAATAATTTATCAATTATATATTTTTTATTTTTATAATGTTAATATCTTTAATATTACATATTTTGTTGTTGTAATTTTTAATAAATATTTATTTTTCTTGTGGGAGGAATTTTATCAATATCCACATATTAGCTGATTTAGTAGAAGTAGAAATTGAAATGTTTTATTGTTGATAGTTTCAGTATTTAGTTAATTAAAGATAAGAGTAAATTGCATTTTATAGATTGTTTGTAAAAATAAGAATTTACAGGAATACGCGTGAGTCGTTCGTTATTTTCTTACAGTAGTATTTTATTATATAATACTACTGTTCTACTATTAAATTATTATAATCACAGACATTATATTATTTAATTATTTAGTTGTTAACATATTCGTCCAATTTTATTTAATTTAAAAATTAACATAAAAAGCGTTTATTTTATTTTTTTTTCGATTTTCTTTTTTCATATAGTATTTTTTGTTAAAAACAGAAAAATATATATTACGTCTCAACAATTAATTAATAGAACTCCTGTCATTAATGTAATAATAAAACATTCAATATAATCATTCTTTTTTCAACATTTGAAATAACGAGAAAACGTTCTTTTATTTTATAATTTGTCAAATAGTCACAGACAGAATCAAAATCGTAGGATGTTTATCGAGGGAAATAGAATTCTGTTTTAAATACACTATCGATCTCTTAGTAAAAGAAAACTCAACTCAGAGATTAAGAGGAATATTCTGGAGGACAATCAATTTCCAAACAAACTTTAGAATTATCGGGACATATTGGTGCGATAAAAACCATTGTGCTGTGTCGGGCTCTTCAAGTAGTTTCGGATTTCAATGTAAACACATGCAACACCCTAAAAAGAAACAATATTCCCTTATTTTAAAACAAAGTTTTTTTATGCAGGATTTCCACTACGTTCTTTACCAAAAACATAAGCTGTACCCATCGGTGGACTATAGGGGGTGGATCCTTTTGCTATTAGTCGATAAGATTCATAATCTCCTTCCTTTTCCAAGATTTCCATTAATCGATGGGTAGAGCTTTTGTTTTTAGTAAAGATCGTAGTTGAAATCATGCATAAAGGAACTTTGTTTTTTCTAAACAACGGAATATTGTTTCCTTCCAATCTCTGAGTAGAGTTTTCTTTCACTAAGATCGATAGCGTATTCAAACAGGAAATAAAATAAGGAAAAACCTAAATTTTATCGTCTACAATAGCGTATTTTAACAGGAAATAAAATAAAGGAAGAATTAAATATTAATTTTATCGTCTATAACGTCGTTCTTTTATTCAAATGTTTTTTTTTTCTTAAATTTAAAAATAACAATGTTTTTTCAAATAAAGAAACTGCACGAATATTAATGTATAATTAAACGTTAAGGGGGTATTCTGGTCTAGAGGCATGAATTTTAAATACTTTTTCAAGTGTAATTACAAAAAGACGAATAATATTTTCACTATGTAAGTTCTTATAAGATATTTATTAATATTTAAGAATATATTAATAAAAAAATAGTGAAAAAATTCAAAATTGAAAAAGATATAGGCTGATGAAGTAGGAGGGGGGTCCCAGAAAACCGGCTCGAGACGGTTGCCCGATTGAAACTCTCCTAGTAATCGGAAATAAAAAAGTAAAACAGATTATTAATTTAGAATAATGCCGCTATCGTACGAACTAAAAGACATGACAAAAATCTTTTTTCTCTCTAAATTACGGCTGTCTGGAAAAAAGATACATTATTTTTACAACTGTTTTTACTGTTCCGAATTTTTTCAAAATAGTAGAAATTGAAAATTGTTGTAAGAAGTTTGATAAGTACGATAGAGAAATGCATAGAGAAGACTCTCACCAAATTTCAAATAAATCGGTTAAGTAGAACTTGAGATATCATTGCAACCGTGACAAAAAAAACAGTTTCGAGAAAAAGGCGTTCAAAGTTTCGCGTAATATGGGTAGGGTATAGAATGCAGCTTCACTAAAACAGCTCCAAAAATAATTTGAATTTTGAAAAATCCTCTTGAGGACATATTCTTAAAAGGTTAAGTTTTGAAAATATGAAAAAAAATCGATTTTTTCAAATCGCCAGAATATCCCCTTGACATACAATTTATTTTCAAGTATAAGATTTTACTTCCTCATATTGAATATACTAAATTCTACTTCTTTTCTTTTGTTTGTTCTTTTGAAATAAAAAAAAACATATTTTTTCAAATGAAAAAACTGTGCACCAATATGTTATTCAAAACCAATCCGTCGTCCATGTTTTTTAGTTCTTTGGCGTCGTTCGGGGAGATTACATGGGAGTGTGATCGTCCCGTTAAGATCAGGTAATTAGAAGATATTTTGTAAGGTACACACCTTTCTATTACAATTTATAAAGGATATAAGCATCAATTTTGATTTTTTGAGTATATTTTGACAATTTTTATGCTCCTATATTGTTTTTTTAATCATTCAAAATTTTTCTTTATTATAGGTGGAAAGAAGAAGTACTGCGCAATGTTTTTGCGCATTACTTTCGCAGCTTTCTTACGAGCCTGTTTTAAGCACAGCAATATGGCGAATCTTTCAAATCTGTTAATCTGTCATTTGTATACTTGTTGCAGCGGATCTTGTTATCCCGTTATTTTTGGAAATTTTTTCAAATAATCTTCTAAATTACATCTTCCTATTATCAAATGATGTTATATATCAAATAATATATCATGTTATGTAATGAAATGATATATAACAAATGATAGCTACATGCAAAATTTTTATACGTGTTTTCATATTTTACTTTTTTTAGCTTCCTTGATATGAGGAGAGTTACACCACGAATTCACATACTAAACCTTTTAACCTTGTGACAGCTCTTTTATTTATTCTCTATATACGTCGAGGTGAGCATTATTTTTTTTAAGTATATTTGGCACATAGAAATTCTACAGAAAAAGAGAGAGATTGAGAGTGAGTGAGAAGAAGTGAAGTGAGAGAGAGGAAGAATAAGAACACAATACTCTCTAAATATAGGCTATTATAAATGTCTATGTATATTTCCAGATATTTCTCGAGTCGACTACAAAACGTTAACAGTCGATAACATTGGTATACTAGCCATGCGTTCGACACTCCCAAGGTCTCTTCTACCAAGGTTACGTAGTAACGTACCTCCTACTCGCCTTCTATTCTTCAACGAGACAACATGAACGAAAATAAGGCGTATTAAATTATTTAATAATTTTATTTCTAACGTTACCTTTTTGATTTTAATAGTTTAAAAAGTTTTTCATTGCATAGAATGGTATAAAATCTGGTTTATTTTTTATGTTACTCTTTATTGAGTTTGCTGATACAATTACCGTTTTATTTAGACAACTTTAAATATTTTTATTGATATTTATACTAACATTACATACTTGATATGTAATATTGCAAGCAAATAGTTGCATACTTTGATCAATTTTACAAATATTTAATAACTTGAATACCATTCTATCAAAAATATTCAATAGTTTTAATGTGTGCCCTGCCTTCAGAAATGATTTACAAGAAATATTGTAATATAGTCTTTAGTATGTTTCAGCTTTTCAGACTTTTTATTTAATTTTATTTTATACATTGTCATCCTAAGGGTAGGATACCCATCCTGCAGTCATCAACGAAGACTAAAAGTAAGTATATTTTACTATCAAACATTTCTATGATAATTTCAATTGATTTTTATTACAACAATGATATTAATTGTTCTTTTTCTTAATATGTTTCAGAAAATCATTGCAATCGAGCGCGTAAGCAATGAGGTTCTCGTGTGTTGCATCGTGTTAAAATAAAATATAAAGAAGTCGACAAGTAAATTCAGTGTTGATCGTCGTATATTAAAGTTTCGTTTGCTCGGTTAAGAAACTCGTAAGTTTCTTTTATTCAGTTTAAACATGTGCTCATCGTCATCCTAAGGGTAGGAGACCCATCGTGCATCCATCAATGAAGAAAAAACGTAAGTCAATTTTTGTATTAAACATTTTCTCAATAACTATAGTAATTTTTATATAACAACGATTTATATCATTTTATTTTTTGTGTTTCAGATCATCGTTGGAATGGTATTCACATTTTATTAATTAAATTCATTTAGAAATTCCTTTAACACTAGATTTGTTCACTATTGTTTTGTTCACTATTTTTTAAAAATTTACAAACATTGTTTAATGAAAAAGTGGATAGAGGAGAGGAATTAATATTTATGTATATTTCGTTACAGCATTAAAAATAACAATTATTTTAAAAAAATATTCTACTTTAAAATTAATTAAATTTAAATTTTATTAAATTACAATTAATTAAAATATTTCTATTTTATATATATGTAACAAAAAAAGTTTGAAATGAAACAAATTTGCTCAGTCCATAAATCTAGTGTTAATTGAATTAACTGAATATAATGCAGTTTTATAGTCATTATTTGTGCATTGTCATCGTCATCCTAAGGATAGGAGACCCATTGTGCATTCGTCAATAAAGATTTAAAGTGAGTATATTTTTTTAATAAATTATTCCTTAAAAATTTTAATGATTTTCTGTAATAGTAATGATATTAATAGTATTGTTTTTTATTTTAGTTTCAGATTGCAATCGTGCACGCATGGCCCATGTGAAGTGACCAGGAATGAAATTTTTATTCTTGCATTTGACTGCGAGCAATACAGTCTTTGAATTAGTGCATTTTAGAATCAGTGATCGGGCGAGCAATAAGTTAAAATAAACGCGAATTAGAGTCAGTGTTGTTCGTCGTATAATAAAATTTCGCTATCGCGATAAGAAACTCATCTATAGTTTCTTATTTTCGTTTATACCGCGCGTTATTAGATTCACGCGAGGTGTGGCATTACAATAATGCCATTGAACTTCATCCCATTAGGATGTGTTGTAGGTATTCATTTTTATTTACCTTTTATTCGATTTTATTTTATATGATTTTGGATAATATTTCAGATAACTTATCGTTTTGTTCTATTTTATTTTATAGATATAACTGTGGATTCTCTTCCTTTCAAAGATGTTGGATGAATTCTTTAATAGATCTTTGATGGATCTTCAATGGATCTTCTTCAATGTCAAATAGAGTATCGTCTTCCATTGTCAGATTACAATACTTGCTGCGAAGTAGGAGTGTTTTGGAGCAATCGCAGAACTTCTTAAACCGTGAGTTTTTATTTAAAGTCCCTCCAGTGCTCAATCATGCCGAGGATGAAAGATATCCTAATCTTCACGAGTTACTGGGTGTAATTATTTAAATAAATTATTGACAAACACATGAGTAATTGCTTTTTAGGAGTTACTCATGAAAATTGTATATTTTATTTTATGTTTTATTATTAGTTCAGGATAGGTTTTCTTGTCTGATCGGCTAAATTCATTTAATTAATAATCCAATTAATGAATGCACTCTCTTTTATTACGTGTTTTGTTCGTGGTCAATAGTTATGAAATCGAGAATTAATTTATTCGTTTTCGTCCAGAAAAGTATGTAATAAATGTCTTACATGCATTGCTTCGTACATAGTTTATCTAATCGAGATTAATTTTGATATGTCGATATTTCAATATTTTAAATAAATAGGCAAGAAGACCAACTCATTCGCGACGGATAGACTTTGGCATTTAAGTGGCAGCTCAAAGCCCAGTTCTTTCATTAGAATAGAAGCTTAGAAGAATTATAGGATAGATGGATAGATGGATAGATGGATAGATGGATAGATGGATAGATGGATAGATGGATAGATGGATAGATGGATAGATGGATAGATGGATAGATGGATAGATGGATAGATGGATAGATGGATAGATGGATAGATGGATAGATGGATAGATGGATAGATGGATAGATGGATAGATGGATAGATAGATGGATGGATAGATGGATGGATAGATGGATGGATAGATGGATGGATAGATGGATGGATAGATGGATGGATAGATGGATGGATAGATGGATGGATAGATGGATGGATAGATGGATGGATAGATGGATGGATAGATGGATGGATAGATGGATGGATAGATGGATGGATAGATGGATGGATAGATGGATGGATAGATGGATGGATAGATGGATGGATAGATAGATAGATAATGTATGCACTGCGTCCCTGAAGGGTTACACTCCTTTAACACTTATCTCCTTAACCTATCTTAGCACTACCCTCTCCCTCATTTCCCCTTCCTCCCTTCCCCCTTCACCTGTTCTAAACCGCGACTTCTTCCTCCCTTATTCCCCTTCTTGCATCTTCTTCTTCTCTCACATACTCCCAATCCTCTTCGTCTACTCCTCCCATATTCCACTCTTATCCAAAATTTCCTTGATCCTCTCTTCCACTTCTCTCCCGTCCTCCTTCCCAACAGCTTTACTGCAGCCCTTCAACACATGCTACCATGTCTCTCTCTCCCAACCACACACCCTACATTTTTTCTTCTCCTCCTCTTCCCAGTATTTCCTTCCCTCATCTTATTCCCCAATCTGTATCTCGCCACTCTTCTTTTTCTCTCTTCACTCCACTTTCCTACCCAATATCCTGGCAAACCCTCCGCTACCACCGTCTTGTACCACACGTTGTATTTGGACTCCAGTATTTTCTCCCATCTCTCTCTTAACCTCGTGTCGCCTTCTTTCCTCCCTCTCAATCGCCTCCCACCTTTCCACCACCTCCACCCCATCCTGCGCTAACCTCTCTTTAAACTTTATCCTCTCTACTTCCCACTTTGACTTCTGTACTTCCTCCTCCCCTTCTCTCTCCTGCGCCTCCTTCCAACACTCTCTCGCAAGCTCACTTTCCTCTCCTCTCCTTAATTTCTCCTCGTACTTCCAGGCTCTCTTCGCCGCCTTTATTTCAAATTTGTCTCTTTTCCCTTCTTCTCTTACCATATACCCTGGTGTCCTCCAGTCTACTTCCATAGTCCACCTCAAAAATCTTTCCTGCACCCCCTCGATCTCCTCTTACTCCTCCCACCCCCATATCTCTGCTCCATAACTTAACATCGTCCACCTAGCGTGTCAAAAAGCCACAACCTCCTTACCCAATCCTTACCGAGCATCCTCTTTCCCAATCCCCAAATCTGCCTCATTGTAACTCCTGCCTTCTTCACCCTCTCCTTCACGTGTGCATCTTGACCACCATTCTTCCTAAACACATAGCTCAGATATCTAAATTCTTTCACCTCCTCTATTCTCTTCCCCTTCCAGTTCCAATCAATCTCTCTATTTCTTCCCCCTCCTCTCCTAAATCTCACAATCTTTGTTTTCTCAACACTGACCTCCAATTTCTTCTTATCACAGTATCCCTACATTCTCCTCAGCATGCTCTCCATCTCTTCCTCCCTTTCCGCCAACAACACCACATCATCTGCATAAGCCAGTAAGCAAACCCTCCTTCCTCTCACCTTAACCCCACCCCATCTTCCTTTCAACAGCTCCTCCTCTAATTTTGCAATCAGAAGGTTAAAGAGCTTCGGGCTCATTGGGCATCCCTGCCTGACCCCTCTTGCCGTCCAGAATCTATCACCCTCCTCCCCCCTGCCTTCACCCTACTCACCGTTTCATTCAGCACTTCCTTCATCCTTTCTCTGAGCCCTTCTCTTATCCCTCTCTTCTCCATCCCACGCAGCAGCACCTCCCGATCCACCGAATCAAAAGCCGCCTTAAAGTCTAGGAACGCCGCCACCAGCTTCCCCCTCTCTCTCCTCCCTTGTCTTCCCACCAGATAATTCAATACAAATATATTATCTATCGTTCCAAGGCCTCTCCTAAACCCTGTCTGGTTCTGCGGCACCAGCTCCTTCCTCTCCACCTCTTTCTTCATCCTGCCCGCCAGAACTGCTGCGTACACTTTATACAGAGACGGCATGAGTGTTATCCCTCTATAATCCGTCACCTTCTCACCTTCTCCTCTCTTCACTATCGGTATTATTAGCCCCTCCTTCCACTCCTCCGGCCAGCCCTGCCCTCTCCACATCCCATTGCACCGCCCTAATCATCTCCAGCCCCTTTCTTTCTCCAAACTACCAGGCCTCGTTAGGAATTGAATCTGTTCCCGCCGCTTTTTCTTCCTTCAGCTTCCCTTCTACCCTTTCCATCTCTTCCATACTTATCTCCTCTTCTCCACCTTCTCCTCTCCCCACCCCCTCACTGTATCTATTACGACTCTTTTCTCTGTCCCTCACAGCAGCCTCATGAAATGCTCTCTCCACTCCCCTTTCCCTATGTTCTCACTCACCGTCTTCCTCCTAACTCTTCCTCTGTTCACTATCTCCCAAACTTTTTGTTCCGTCCTCGCTCCCTTATCTCTCTCATCACCCTGTCTCTCTCCTCCTCCTTTTTCCTTTCACACAGCAGCTTGTACTCTGCCTTCCTTCTCCCTCCCATTCTTCCTCCTTTCTCCTCACTCCTCACCATTTCTTTTTTCACCTTCTCCGTCATCTCCTTCACTATCTCCTTCACTCCGACCTTCTCTAATCTTACTTCACTTATTCCCTTTTGATACTCCTTTTTCATCTCCTCCGACCATTTGCCTCGTTTCCCTCCCTTTCCTTCATTTTTCTTCAGTCTACTGCCACTCCTTCCTTTCTTCATGGTCACTATCAACGGATGATGATCCGAGTCTATCCTATCACCCACTACTACCCTCTCTATCCCACTCCTTGTACTCCCATCCCCTAACACGTAGTCAATCACCGTGCTCGCTCCCTTCTGTATATGTAAACTCTCTATCCTCATCCCCCTCAATACCTCTATTCAAAATCTCCCAACCAACCTCTCCCATCATATTTGTCAACAACCGCCCCCCCCTATTTACCACCTTATCCTTAGACCTTCTACCTCTTCCCCTTCCTCTCCACTCTCTCTCCCTTCTGTCTTACCTGTCCTCGCATTGAAATCACCTTCTATAATTACCTTTTCCTCCTGTTCCTGCAACTTCATCCATCCCCTTATCTTCCTCAATTTCCTTTCCATATCTCCATTCACATATACTGCTACCACCGTCCAAACCTCTCCCCCTGCCTTCACCCTCCTCACCAAGTTTCCCTCCTCTTCTTCCTCCTTGTCACCTTCCCCCTCCTCCGCCAACTCCTTCATCGCCCCCACGACCATTCCCCCTATCCCTCTTCTCCTCTTATATTTCCTCTTCGCCCACTGCACCGTCCACAAATATCCCCCCGTCAATCTTCTCCTTACCTTCTCCCAGCTTTTTTCCTCCATCCATGTCTCGATTATAACAATTACTTCCCACTTTTCTATTACCCTTCAAAAATCCTTATCCTTATTCAATAATCCTGCTACAATCCAGAACCCTATCTTCCAATTCCCTCCTTCTGTCTCACTCCTTCCCCCCTTCCTTTAGTTTTTTCCCATCTTTTGTTCCCCACCTTTCTTTTCTCCCTGCTTTTCCTCCCTCTCTTCTTCCATTTCCTTATACCCCCCTCCCTACTAGTTTTCAACTTCTCTTTTCTTCGTCCCATACCCATATCCTCCCATCTATGAATATCTTCCAATACCCCACTCTTACCCTCTACCCTTTCCTTGCCACCCTGCTCCTCACCACCCTAAGCATCCATTGCATTTTCCTCTCTTTCCACGTCCAATCATCCCCTAATAGCTCCCTCCTTTCTTAGGGCTAGCTTGTTTTCCACATCACTTCCCTTTTCTCCTCCACATTTCTTAGCTTCACCTTCAGAACTGTCCCCTCCCCTTCCCTCCTCCTCCTTCCTATCTCCTCCACCTCCTCTACCTTCACTCCTACCCCTATTCTATCAAGCAACCTCTCCGCCGTTTCTTTCGCCGAACCTCTCCTTATCACTCTCCTAATTATCAAATTTCTTCTCCTATCCTCCCTTTCTTTCATCTCCATCCTCTTCTCCATTTCCTCTACTTCCCACCTTATCCCTTCCCCCTCATCCTTCTTCGCCCCCATATCAACTGCTCCCCCTGCAACCCTCTTTTCCGCTTCTACCCCAACCTTGCTACCCTCTCCCTCATCCCTCTTTCCCTGCTTCTCCTCCAACTCTTCAATCCTTTTTAGTTTCTCTCTTTCTTCCCTCCATTTCGCTTCTTTCTCTTCCATCTCCTCCCTCCATTTCGCTTCTTTCTCTTCCATCTCTTTCCTCCATTTCGCTTCCTTCACAACCATCTCTCCTCTCACTCTTTCTAGCTCCTTTTCCACCCCACTAATCTCTTTCTTTACTATATTCTTCACCTCCTCCACCCACTATTTGTCCAGCTCCACTCTTACTTCCCTTCTTCCGATCTCCCTTATCCGCTCCTCTTGACAATCTTCTACCGCCCTTTTCTCTTGCTCGCCACCTCTTCCTTCCTCCCCCCACCCGGCGACCTAGTTATCTTCTGGCTTGTCCTAAACGCTCTCTCTTCCTCTTCCTCCTCCATCTCCCTCTTTCTCATCCACATTTCTTTCACTCCCGCCGTTCTCCCTCGGCACTTACTTCTCGTTCTAAGCATCCATCCGCGTTTGTCTTCCTCCCTCTCTTCTTCTCACCTCCTAACCCCTTCTCTTCACTTATCCGCTTGCTTGTTTCCTGCCTCACCGTATCTTTTCTCCAACCTGATTCCACTCTCTTCCACCGATGTCGCTGTCGTCGCCACAACCTCCTAACCTCGCTTTTACCTTCTTCCCTTTCTCACCTTTTTCTTCTTCTCTCTCACAAATTCCCCCTATCTATCTCTGCCTCCTGCTCCCTTTGACTTTCCTTCTACCTGCTCTGACCTTCCACGTCTTCTCCACTCCTCTATTCACTCACTTCCACCCTATTTCTCCTCCGCTCACTTTCACGCTCTTTCCCTCTACAAATCCCAACCGAAAGTCCTCGCTTAGAAGAATTAGAATAGCTTAATGAAAGGAGTCGTCCGAGGTTTTGAGATACATTAATTAAATATATTACAAAATATTTAGTCATTATTTATGAAGTAACTTGTACAGTCATTAGTCGCTTAGATTATTTTTTATGCAAATGTATTTATGTGTTTGTCGTAATCATATTTCTTAGATTAGGATTTTCAGCTTCTAATATACTAATCTTTCGTTTCTCCCCCCTACTTTCTGCGTTCTCATCTATGCATGTGCCCAGGTGTTACACAAGTATGGGTGAGAAACAGTTAGCGTGGGTTTAGTTTAAGTTTTTTCCCCTATTGGTGGCGGCTGTTATTGTGCTAGTGATTGCACGATGTACTTTAAATCTAAGTGTGCGTATTAGGTAGTGTTTATTGTACATCGTTTCGCTATATTTTTTATTCATTTAATACATCATTAAATACTGAAAGCACTACTTCTGCATATCACGTGTAATGTGAAACACACACACATACGCGTTTCTATATTCCTAAATTTATATTGAATATTTCTCATTTTTTGAATAATCGTTTGCATAGTAGAGTTACTGCATTTATTTGTGGAAACTCTGATATACTTGTATATTACTAGTATGCATATATATGTAAGCAAACGTTATCCGTTCGAATAATTGTTTCAAAAGGGACGGTTAAATTTTTTTTCTCTTATGTGTAAATCAAATTGTGTTGCTATAAACAAAAGTCTTTTTATTTAAGGTAGTTCTAACACAAATCAAAAGTTATGCCAACTTAATGAATTTTTATGAGATACTAAAGAAATTATTGAAGAATTCTCCTGCAATATTTGAGACTGTTTCACCATACTATTTCAAGATATCGTTTATCAAAAATTGCGAATTTTGCATACAAGCAAATGGCTTAGACGCTACGAAATGAGCATTTTTCATATAAATTTAGTCACCAAAATGTATGAAGGAGTCATGAGAAATTCTTGAAATTTGGCAAAAAAGTATTTTAGTATATGAAGAATAACATATATTTTACTGTAAATTTTCCACAATACAGTAAAAAAGTATAGACTCTTATGCAGTGATCCCAGAGACTTTAGTTCGTCTGATCGACACAATATTAATAGTTTTTTAGATTATACTTTAATATAACCTAATTAATAATCATTACAATTAAACTTTCAAAAAAAAACATAAGAAAATTAATAACAATAATTTTAATTATTTACATAGTTCAACACATAATTATTAATAAAACAATTAATTTGGCTTTTCTCAATCGTCCATGTCGGACATTTCTAAAATCACTTCTTCTTCGTTATTGTTTTTATCATTATTGCTTTTCTTTTCACTAACATATAAAGATTTTTTTATTAAATTGTATTCGCGTTGACTGGGTCCATAATTAACAAATTTTGAATTTACTCTGACTAAACAATAACAAGCACTTAAGCGTTTCTACAGATAACTTATTACGAATCTTTGATTTATTTAAATAAATTTTACTAAATATAAATGTTGAAGTATAAATTCTTCTATTTCAAAATTTAAAGCCGTCGAAGAAGTTTTTGTTTTTCGAGAATTAGATCTTTTCCTTTCCATATCGTAAACAATATTATTAAAATATAAAATAATGCGTCCCACTGCTCGAGAAGCCTAGTAATTACAGCCGTTACTGAAAGCCATCGAGTCTCCACTGGACACAAAATTTTATGATTTTTCAGCTCTAAAAAGTGTTGCTATTGTTTAAATTTATGCTGCCGCTTAGAACTTGATGAAAAGTGATTATAAATTGAATGAAATAATTTTTCACAATCAGACGGTATTGCGTCACAAGCTTCACTGGCACAAAGGTGAAGCGAATGACAAATACATATCATGATGTAAATGTTAGGACAACTATCTTCAAATCTTGTTCTTACTGAATTATGTTTACCCGTCATCGCATTACAACCGTCTGACCCGAAACCAATAATTTTATCAAAGGATACAGACAAGAGTTGAAAAGATTCTCGGACACAATTGAAAAGATGCTCTGCTGTAGCAAATACTTCTCTAGAATCGTCATTGAAAATTCTACATAACTACCAAAAATGACTAGCTATTCGTCCTATAGATTCATCGTAATACCGTACGATAATACACAATGTTTGAGTCATTGAAATGTCAGACTTGCTTTATAATGTCACTATCAGGAAAACACTCCTTAAGTAACGGTGTTAAGTGATCCATAATCTTAAAAGGTACATTGCGCTATGCAAAAAAACTGCACAATTTAATTTCTGCGCGTGAGATTTTACCTTTCATTGATTCATTTCGAGCTTCACTTAAAGCTTTATCTATAAAACTAGCAATTTTCGTTTGTTTATTTAAACCTTTTAACATTATTAAATGAGATTTACTAGTCGCATGTTTGCAAATAGCTGTTAACTCCGCAGTGATTGTTGCTTTGCAGAGTGAGCATTGAGCTTTTAATTTATCAGAATGAGGCAGAAGCCACGAACAAAAATCCAGATTACTAAGCCACTCCTTACGGAACTTTTGTGGCCGCCGTGTGCTTTGTTTTTTTAATTGCGTAAGAGATGTGTTATCTGTCATTATAAATATAATCAATTAAAAATGCAAAAGAAATAAAAACTTGAATAATTAAAGAAGAAATGTTACAAAATATGTTTCCAAATTAGTTTTTGAAATATGCTTTTGGGAATTTCTTTCCTTAGACACTAGAAGCGTTAAGGTGCGTTCTCACTAACGCGAGGAACGGGCCGCGGAGAAAAGAATGGGCCAATGAGACTCCGTGCGGAGGAAAGAAACTTCCGATTATGTTTTTGATCCCGTGGGACGAGATTTTATTTATCGGCGTGGTGTGCCACGTGCTTACGTACAAAGGTTACACAGAAAATAATGTTGGGCAAGAGCGCGATGAGAAGAATGCGACCGGACGGTTCGACGGGCGAAGCAAGAGTGATGATATTTTTCTGCGTATGCACCGCCGCGGCGATCCAGGCATCCGGAAGTAGAGAGAGCACCGGTCGCAGTGGTCACTCTTCCGCTCTGACCAATCAAAGGCGTGGTCAGGCCAATCAGATGCCCCTGCGGAACCGCGTCACGAGGTGCTTGCGTATGTTAGTGCTGGCGGCCGAGAGGTGTCAGCACTTTTCCTGCGCGCGCTGCTACAGCTGCGCGCTGTTGACCGAGAGGTGTCGGCACTGCGCTAGTGCGAGACGCCACATGCTTAAAAATCAATAACAGATATAAAAATGTACTCTTCTCTTCTAGCAGCAAAACTCAAACGTTCGTTATTATTTAGGGAATACATTTTTAGGTTAAATTAAAACATGTATAATTAAATACAGAAAATGATCGGGTCATATTTTTTACTATGAACTTCATTAGATAATGTTACAACAGTAATAATTTGCATAACATAATTAATTTATAGCGTTAAATGACTGAATAAATAGACTAATAATTAAATTGTTGAAAAAATTATAAGACTATATTCAATTTTAAGGATGTGTTTATCCTTTAAAAAATACCTGGATTAATAATTATCAAATAATGACTTGGTCAATTTTTTAAATACTTTTTTTGTGCGATCTTACGTGATGTTACTATATGTTAACATAGGTTTATATAGACTTACTGTAATTATAGTAGATTCTGTAGCGGCTAGTTTATCTGTCCTATCTGTCCTATCTGTTCAATCAGTTCTAAATGTTGAAGAAGTCGCCCTGTTCTAAGTGTTAAGACTAAAATGACAGAATAAATAGAATACTAATTAAATAGTTGAAAAAAATTCAAAGACCTAATAGAATTTTGAGAATATGTTTATCCTTTAAAAATTACTTTGATTAATAATTTTAAAATATGTGGGAGTAGGAGCGTCTGTTGTATGTGTGTGTGCGTGTGCGGCGTGAAGAAGCTTCAAGAGTACGTTGCCTGGTAGCATAAACAGGGGCCAGTTCGTGGCGTTTTGAGTCGTAGCCATGGGTGAGCTTTCCCTGGCAGCGCAAACTGAGACAAACTGGTTGCCTGGCGAGATGTTGCCACGGGAGTATCGCCTAGCAGCCAAAACAAGGGGGCTTTAATATATAAATGGGGAACAAGAGAACAAGAGAGAGATTTAGAGAGAACTATACGTGCGTACGAAGGTGTGATCGAGTGCGATTAAAAGGCGATTAATAAATTAACGATTTGCGAGATAATTTGAGCGAGAGTGTTCCCGGAAAAGTAGTTTAGTGCGTTCCTTTACTTTTGGTGTGTTTACTCTTGTTAACGTTTTGTTTTGTGTTCATTAAAGTGTTTTTCCTTAATCTTCTGTGTGGTACCGGTTTTCTCGGGGAAATCGGATATCCTTAGCTGGATACATAATAAGTGTTTTCCCTACAAATTGGGGGCTCAGCCGGGATATTAATATCAAATTCCGGTACTGCGGTGTGAGATTAGAAAAGGTGTTTAAGTAGTGGTGGACTGTGGAAGAAAGTTTGAAAAATGAATACCAATTCGTACGGTGATTTGACAGTGACGCAGCTTAAGGAGCGGCTACGGGAGTTAAACCAACTCTCTACTGGAACGAAAGCCGAATTATTATCGAGGCTGATGAATTTCGAGTTAAGCGGTGTGCAAGTGGCAAGAAATTCCGGAGAGGAGTTTCGAGATGAAGCATGCGCGGAGGTCACAGGAAGAGACCAATATTATGGAGCTGTTCCTCGAGATGTAAACACGAACGTCGAGGAACGAGACAATTTGCTTCACCTTGAGATAAGACAGTTGCAGCGAAGAATGGAGGAGATCTCTCAGCAATTGGCATCTGCTCCAGCCGAAGGGAGAATTTTGGGAAGACATAATTCTTGCTCGATGTTTCACGAAGAGGAGAGCCGATCGCGGATAAGCTTGATGGCAATTGCGGAGATGTTGAATTATTACGACGGCGAGTCACCTTATGACCACTGGGAACGGCAGTTTCTTGCCTTGAAAAGGATACATCGTCTATCGGACGGAGAAGCGACGGTGCTATTTAGATTGAGATTAAAAGGGAAAGCGGCGGAGTGGTTCCACTCAAAAGCGGAGTATTCAGATATGTCGAATGAGGACTTGCTTGACGAAACAAGGAAAATGTTTCGTCACCTCTCTTCTTGGGCGGACAGGAAAAGAGAGTTTCTGCAGCGGCAGTGGAAGCGTAGTGAGCGTTTTAGTGAATATTATCATGATAAAGTGATTCTGGGGAACCGTGTATCCGTTGGTGAAGAAGAGCTTATTGAACACTTGATCGAGGGAATTCCAGACTTGGTTTTGCAGAACACAGCAAGGATCAGGGGTTTCCGAGATAAATCTGAACTCTTCACTTCGTTTAAAAAGGTGCAGTTGCCGGTTGGATTCGAGACGAACCGTGAACAGAGTAAGCCGGAAAGAAGAGGGGAGTGGGCAGCAGGACGGAGGCCAATGGAAGTGGGTGAGGTAAAGCAGCAAGGATCGGATGGTCAACAGCGGATCCTCGAAGGTTGTCATAACTGCGGAGTGAGGGGACACCGTGCGGCCTTTTGCCCATCGAGGGAGAGAGGTATGAAATGCTTCAACTGCCAGGAGTTCGGTCACATCTCAGCCGGATGTCCCAAAAGGACGCCAACGGTGACGGTTGTGCGGGTCGACGAAGGTTCATCAGCAGATAAGGAATCTTTAAAGAAAACTGTTACGATAAATAATGCTAAGGTTTCCGCGTTGGTAGATACGGGCAGTGAAATTACGCTCATAAGAGAAAGCGCCTTCGCTGAAATAGGAGCGCCGCGAGTGGAAGATGAATGGGTCGTTTTCAGGGGTTTGGGTTCGGGCTTGATTAGGACACTAGGTCATTTTACGGCTGCTATCGAGGTTGACGGGGAAGAGTATGAAACCAAAATACATTTAGTACCTAACTCGTGTATGCGCCATGACCTCATCTTAGGAACAAATTTCCGTGACAACGTGAAATTGTTGATAGAGTCCGGGCACATTGAGATCCGGCGTTCGGGAAAAGCGCAACCAATGGAAGGCAATCTGCCGAACGTTTTAAGTATAAATGTTTGTGGCTCGGAGAGTCGAGTTGATAAGGATGGGATCTGTGGGGAAGTCGCTGCAATTTTAGAAGATACAGATTTTATTACAATTTTAGCAGAGAAGGTGAGACAACGGTTAGAGGAAAAGTTGGGTGTAAATCTTTCGGCAAGAAAAGAGGAAGTAGATGATTTAGTTTTAGAGGGTTTACAAGTAAAGCAGGTCAGCGAAAGGGGAGAGGGTTTAAAGCCCGCAAGGGGAAGTCCAACTAAAGGAACATCCAGTAAGCGTAAGAGGGATTCTTCTGCTCATGAAGAAAGTGTTAGTGATAGTGATATCGACGAATATTGGGTTAAAAACAAGAAAACTCCTAGGAACAGTGTTAAGAAAGGTAGTGGTAGGGGCAAGGGTGGAGATCATTCTAGCGCTATTACATTGTCTCCTAGACTAGCGGTAAAATTTAAAAAGGCCAGAGCATTGCGAAATAATTGTCACGGAATTTGTAAGCGGGTGAAAACGAGGGACAGAGGAAGACCAGAACGTAAGCCGAAAAAAAAAACATGAAAGCATTAGGGAAAAATATGTTGGAAGCTATAGTAATAATTTTCGTTCTTCTTAAGTAAAGACTCAATTTACCGTTTTGTTCATCTAGTAGTTTCAATTTTGTATGACTAGTTCATAAGATATTTGACTTTTTATATTATTAGTAATATTGTGTAATTGCGTTAAAACTTTGTACAGTGGTGTTGCGAGACAAAAGCGATGGAATGAATTTAAAATGTAAACGTGTGTGAGAGTTTAAGATGTGAAGCAAGTAAGAGTGTGAAGTTTTCATATTTTAAATCGAATGTAACGCAGCGTTGTCGCTTGTAATATGTGTAATTTCGTTGACAGTTTGTATAGCGTAAGCATTTGTGTTGGTTTTAAGAAGAACGAATATCTGAGGCCAGATATCATTTTCAGAATGGCCGAGTGTGGGAGTAGGAGCGTCTGTTGTATGTGTGTGTGCGTGTGCGACGTGAAGAAGCTTCAAGGGTACGTTGCCTGGTAGCATAAACAGGGGCAAGTTCGTGGCGTTTTGAGTCGTAGCCATGAGTGAGCGTTCCCTGGCAGCGCAAACTGAGACAAACTGGTTGCCTGGCGAGATGTTGCCACGGGAGTATCGCCTAGCAGCCGAAACAAGGGGGCTCTAATATATAAATGGGGAACAAGAGAACAAGAGAGAGATTTAGAGAGAACTATACGTGCGTACGAAGGTGTGATCGAGTGCGATTAAAAGGCGATTAATAAATTAACGATTTGCGAGATAATTTGAGCGAGAGTGTTCCCGGAAAAGTAGTTTAGTGCGTTCCTTTACTTTTGGTGTGTTTACTCTTGTTAACGTTTTGTTTTGTGTTCATTAAAGTGTTTTTCCTTAATCTTCTGTGTGGTACCGGTTTTCTCGGGGAAATCGGATATCCTTAGCTGGATACATAATAAGTGTTTTCCCTACAAATATTTACCTGTAAAATTAGTAAAACTTCTTTTTTGACGTGTGATTTTTTGTGACGTCCTAATGTTCGTAATATGTTAATAAATAGAAAAGCTGTAAAAGTAAAAACTGAAAAAAAGGTAAATGCTAAAATAGAAATTGGAGAGAGAAATGTTTCGATGCTTTCTGAAGTATTGCTGTTATGCAAATTGTGCTACGCTGCTCTGTAACAATTTTTCCAACCGTTTTTCAGTTTTCTTCTGTCTTCTTGCTTCTTTTCTTCATTTTTTTCTGTCTTCTTGCTTCTTAGCTTCTTTTCTTGATATCTTCATATATCGTCATATATCTTCATATTTTCTTCGTGTCTTCTGTTTTCCCGTTTTTCATCTCTTTAACTTTTGTTTAACCGTTATAACATTTTTGCCCGAATTCCATTTTTGTTCCAAAATTTTCCCTTTTCTACGAAATTCCATTGACTTATTTTTCAATGTAGCAGATTTTAAACAATTTGACAATCCTCTGTTTACTCTAATTGTGCCACAGACGTTTGTTTTATGCTTTAGTAACTCCTCTGCAACCTTTACACTATTGGAATAGTTATCCATATATACATCGTGCCATAAATTTAAATATGGCGATAGCACGGACAATATTGTCGCAATTAGCGATTTTCCTTGCGCGCAATATATTTCTAAATTGCATATATAACCAGATGTCGCCTCATACACCATACGGACTAAAATTCTATATTTTATAATTTTCGCAGGATTATATGTACGAAAAGATAGCCTGCCCCTCCATGGAATGATACCTTCATCCAGCGATAATTCTTTCTCAGGTTTATACATTTTTTGAAACTTTTCTACCAGATATGAGTAGACTGGTTTTATTTTATCAAGGCTTTCTTGGCAATGCTCATTATTACTGAAGTGCTAATACTTCCATAACTGCCGAAATCGGTTCCTTGGCATAGTATTCCCAAAAATAGGTGTATGTAATACAGGGTGAGTAGACCAATAATCGTCTTGTTCTGGTTTTTTTACTATTCCCATTAGGATAACAAGCCCTAAAAGTTTTTTCATTTCTACAACATTTGTATCAACCCAATCTTTATTCTTCGTTGATGCATTATTGTTATCATTATTCTGCTGATTATGATATAAGTTTGTTTGTGTGGCAAACAAATTAAATAAATCGTCCTCAATGAACAATTCCACAGTTGATAATATATCTGGTGTGCATGGTACCTGTAACCCAAACCGTTCCAGGCAAGCATGAAAGTCAGGTTTAAAATCAACTTCTGACCAATCATTTGCCACTGAGTTCTCTTCATCACTTTCAGATTCACTAATTATTAGTCTTCTCTTATTTTTGAATCGTCTCACAATTATATCGCTTCCACTGTCCGAATCATTTTCACTATCACAGGAATTATCCTCTTCTGATAACAGATCAGTATATATTTCCTCATCTACAAGCATTTTGAAGGATATCTAACGTAAGTTTTCCTATATTCGAAGGCAGCGAAAGACAGTCTCAAACTATCAAGACAAGCGTCCGCGAAAAAAGATTCGCGAATAACAGACTCTGGTGAATGAACCATTTTGCTGAGAGTAGTTTAGCGAACGTGTCACGAGAGGCAGCACTCGTAGTAAGGACAAACAAAAAATTTCCATTTAAGGGGACCTTCTATTCTGAGCACCTAAAAAAAAGGCTATTTTCGCGAATTTTTTCCAAGAAAACTATAAAAGATATCGATATAAAAGTTGTTGGGTTTGTTAAATTGAGTCTTAAACTATATAAATGAATTTTTATTTTTTCATTTTAATTAATTTTTTATTGCAAAAACAGTAGTATAAGAAAACACCTTAAAACTATAGTGCTTTGGTAGCTCCATCAGAACTTGAGAATGGCTTACCTGAAACATAAAAGTAAAATGGTTTTATATTCTGTATGACTTCAGCTACAAAGTGACAGTTTTATATAAAAATTTTATCAATAAATACAAAAATGGTGGACAAATTACAAAAAAAACGTAAATTTGACCTTTTTTTTCATTGTTTTTGACTAAAAATAAATAGTAAAAATTAAAATATAAGAAAAAACTCTCCGTCACTTTGTTACAGCTCATGTGTAGAATATGTGGATTAAATTTTATAAGAATCGGTTTACTGGTTCGTGAGATACGATGGAGCTAGTATTTCAAAACATAGTTTTGAGATAAACGCGTTTAAAGTTTTTTTCTACTCAAAATCGTTAAAGATTCTTACCTAAACTTAATCTGCGATGCCTGGACCGTACAATAGACCTTCTTCTTGTTCATATTCTTCAATTTCTTCCAGTCTTGCCTTCTTCCACTTTGATCTGGCATCTTTTGAGCACTCAGAGCTTCGACGGTTCGCAGATTCGATACGTCGGTCGTCGCGTCTTTTAGCAAAGTCGATCGCTCCTGGCCCAATTTTCATGCCCATCGTTCCCTTTATCTTCATAACTGTTCGGAATCCTTCGTTGAAGATACATGCCGAAACTTTGCACGCAATTTCAACAACTTTTTTGCCGTTAAACATGTGTTTAGGTGCCATGTGCCTTAGATTTGAGGTACTTTCACCAGTCGATGGAACACTTAGAATGCTTCGGCTTGGCATCAGTCGAATTTTTGTGGTAGTATCCTGCCCACAAATCTCGTTACGCATATCCTATGAAGAATTCAAATTTCTTCTGACTGCTAAACCGTAGATCTCTGAGAGTTCTTTCATCAATTTGATTGTAAATTTTTAGTTTTTACTTCAGGAACTTTTTTCACAACAGTCGTTTTTCTCTTCACTACTGTTTTTGCTACGGTTCTTATTTTTTTTGGCGGTTAGGCGTTTTTCTTTTAAATTTTCTTCTTTTGTATGAGAGCTTTTCTTGCCTTATTAGCGCGCTTAAAAATACGTTTTGCCACATGCAAAATACACTTCAACTTTTTAACAATGAAATCTTTACCGTATGGATGATAATAAAGCAGCATTTTAAAAGTCTTGGAGTCTCCGTAGCCGATATAAGAACCGTGCGCGCCGATCGCTCAGGAGAGCGGTCCGAGATAGTAACGTTCAGGCAGCAAAAAAATGTAGTTAGAGACATCGGATCTTTTTGAAATTTTAACACAATGTTTCTACATATATATACATTCGAAAAATGTAAAAAAAAAAAAAAATTTTTTTAAAACTGCAGAGTAGAAGGTCCCCTTAAGACAGTGTTATTTACGCTATATTATATTATTATTTAAAAATAATATATATACACAACAAAATTTTTTTAATAACCACTATGCCAACAAAACATTCTAGTTTTGCGAGGTGTACGTTGGATAATCACTATCCAGAGGAAAATGTGTTTTTTATACCATTTGTAAAACCTCATATTGACGAGGTTAGATGCAATAAATGGATACATGCGTCAAGGAGAGTGGATTTAACAGTAGAAAAAATTAATAAATATTCATATGCGTGCTCATAACATTTTATCGGTGGAAAAGGTACAACTGTAGAAAATCTTTTTATTAGAATTACCTGGATAAAATTTTCTTTTTCATCATTTTCACTAGAATTTTTTGTTGATTTAGCTTTTTGATATTCAGCATTAATGATACTTGAGGGATTATTTCCAGTTTTACGACCTTGATTCCATTTTTTTATTTTTTAAGTACAAGTCAGTGGTTCGAATCCATATTGAAGCGTATATTCTTCAAGTTTAAAAAGTAACGTGACGATATGTGAACAATTTAAAGATTCTGATGCTGGGATATTGACATGCAGCATTTATGATGTATCCATCTTCATAGAGACCTATTACCACATCATAAATCGTTAGTTACTTTAAAAGATGACTGGATTTTTGCCCTTAAATAATAAATATTATTACAGCTATTATCTTGCAAATTTTTTATACGATCGCTGATACAATATAATCTGCCTCTTCGGATGGATTTAGAATTACCACAAACAGGCATTAAATCATCATCTGTTACTTCATCATCATCGCTTTCCTGTAAACTTCTGCCCTGTGTTATATACTCATGTATAATACCATAACAAAATGAACGGGGAATAATCTATTTAGATGGAAAAATTTGCCAATTATCATAAGGATAAAAAGTTGTATGGATAGGCAATGGTGTAAAAGTATCTTTTGTCAATGTTGATCAAGATGTAGATGCCGATGTGACCGTTGAAGATGCTTGTAAGCGTTGTTGTTTCTTAATTAACCATACTCCTTTATCAATACCTTCAAAAATAACTCCTTCTCTTCCATTATTTATACAATCATTGACCCTAATGCATTCCAATAAAAGATTACGAAATTATAAAGTTCTAAATAACTAATAAACTAATTACTTAGAATCATCAATTAAATGTATTCAAAATTATTTTTGACATTAATGTAATGAATAAAAAATGAATAGCAAATTTTTTTCACAGTTATTGGATATAAATTAGAGTGACTGAATTGAAATTAGACTGACTGAAATTTATTTATTATATCATTTGTTTATTACCATTTATATTTCATTCATATTTCACTCTGAAATAAATCTTAAATTTATAATTATTTTCCATTTCTCTTGTTACAGTTTGAATTTACCGCTAGTTTTTTACTAGAGTTTTTATACTAACCTGTCAATTAATTCTTTTTTTTTTCCCGGTAACTTTCAAGTTACGGCACGCAAGCCAACGTTTTAATGTTTAAACGCTTTAACTGTTGCAAATTTTAATTCTGCTCCAGGAACGTCGTCTTCGGTCAAAAACATGTTTTTTATAAGTCAACTTTACCATGTGTTTAAATAGAGCTCTTACAGTGTATGTCCCTACCGAACTACTAGCGCTGCTAGTGAGTAATTTTTCGTACTTCAGGAAAATCGTTCATTGGGAGAGGAAAACAGTTTAAACCAATGTTTCCTGATCGTCAAATGTTTTGCTATAGTATGTCTATCTATACAAACGTCGATGTGAAGCATCATCGTTGGCGAAAATAAGTCATGCCAGCGTAACAGCGGCCCGCAAAGTGTTAAAACTTCATCTTTAAGTGCCATACAGTTCACTGTTTGCGCCTCAAATATTTGTAAGAGAAATTAATTCCGCAAAATAAAAACATTTTATATAAATCATCAATACTTTTTCCTGGCAGCTCAAAAATAGATATAAGATTTTGTAAATCTTCGTTATCTTTGAGAATAGAAATTATACTTTTTTATCCTTTTTTTTATAGAAGCTACTGGTTGAGTCACATCCAGAAAATGCATGGGCAAATAATATAAATGGTTTTAAATGCCGATGATTTGATATCGAATATAAAGTATTTGTTGTTTTGCTCGATGTCAGTTTATAAAAAAGAAGATTTTCCATTTTCGGAGTAAGTGCAATTATTAGAACAAATAAGTCCACGTCATTACCGACTATTGCCACTAAATCACATTTTTTGTTGAATTCAAGAGCGGTTTGGACGATCAAACAATCTGCATCTTAATCGTCAATTTGAGTATTGATATTGTGTCTCCGTAAATACGCAGATGACATCTGTACAAATCTATACTTGTTCGCAACATTTGAAAGAAATTTCGCTTGACTTAAATTGACCAACTAATCTTCTGCTATCGAAACATTAGCACCTACATTTATCAACCCTTGACGGTATCTTTCGTACGACTTTATTCCAATCAATTCATTATTATAACCATCGAAAACTATCAGAGCATTAGATTTAAAATTTTAAACGATATAATCTAAGTATATTCGAAAAATATCGCCGAACTTCATACTATGTTGCCAACTAATGTAGTAAAGTAACCAACCTCCATCGATCTCATAATTAGAAGACTTTAATAATTGTTCAGACGAAATACTTGTTTTAAAGATTTTATTAAGTTCAGATTTAGCTGTCTTTCTCATCAGCCCACTTTCGTCAAATAAACTTAAAGGAAATGGCGCCAATTCGTACGATAGTGCATTACGCTGTTTTTCTTCATCGCCATTAAAAGCAATGCAAGATTTTTGGAAGAGTAAAAAAGAATCTACGGATAAGAAATTGTGGAATCTTAAAGGAAATCCATATTTGGCTACTGATAATGGTTGTATGTTGTAAACTTTTGACATAGAAGCTTCGGCAACGCTATTACTTAACACTGTAGCCATACTTTTTTGTCCCATTTCTATTGCCAAATAGCAATTAATGTTTGGACCTCTTATTATTCCAGATGATAAAGAAATTAAAGAATTATCGGGTTGAAAGGGATTATGTTGTTGAAGTCAAAACAAAAGTATCTATGTCTTTATCGTCTTTTTTATACGACTACTAGACAGATCCACTTGCTGTTCACTTAAAATTGAGGAAAAGTCGAAATAATTTTCTAATAATTTTCTATTCCATTATATTGAATACTGATGGCATGGTTCATAAATATCAAGCGACAATAGAGCGTGTAACCTCTCTGCCCTGAGTAAAATCTATTCCAAAAAAAAAAAAAAACGGTTTAACTTTTGTTCTATGATAATATCCGGCCACACACCAGACCATGCTTTGTCTGTTCTTCGAACTGTAAAGTAACCTTCTGTAGTAAAAAGCTCGTACTCTTCTGCACCCATAACATTTACTAAATTTGCCATATCCTGTAAATACATTTGTGCTGATTTTGCTTAAGCAAAATGACCAGTTGCAGGAAATAACAGTAACATTTTTTCAATACTTTGTAGATGTAAATAAAAATCATCCATTTGTTCAACTTCTAAAAATTGTAAAGCAACAGTAATGCTTTTAAAGTATTGAATTCACAGTTTTGCTGTGTTTGTTAAATTTTCAAGTGACTGTAATTTCATTATTAATTTATTTGTTAAACGTTTCAATGTTAAATCAGCATTAAAATAACCGAGATGCGGAGGATCTTTCGCTCAATCCCTAAAAAAATGTTTAACAAATTGTTCACTTTCTTGCGTCATATTAAACATTTTACAAATTTTTATAGCTAAAGCTGCAAAAGTTAAAATGTGAGCTCGTAAAGCTCTAGCATAGGCATGCCTGTTTAACATTTTTTTCACGGATTCACTGTTGCCGATAACTCTTCTTAGCCACTTCCTTCCATAGTGGGCCTAATTGCACCTAAGTATGACATCAGTAAATCAAACCCACCGAAACGAATCACAATATTTTTTAAATTTAACACTAAACCTACCGACATTTCATGTATACCTAACCTTACTATGAGCGATCAAATGACCGCTTCAAAATAGCATATGTATCTTAGTAAAGTAGATAGTAAACAAAATATTTTTCTGATGCTACAATAAAAACTCGTTCCCCGCTTTTCGATATTGTATGTTTTGTTTACTTTTATGCATTTTTATCACATTTTTTAAAAATTACAGCATTTTGTATTGCACATTTTCCACATACGTATTTTTTACATTTTATACAAATTTTGTTTGTTTTATTGACTTAACAATATCTTATTTGACAAGATGTCTGTTCAGAAGAACCCGTATTTGTATTTATTATTGTTTTGGATGAGCATTCCTTGCTTATCTGTTTCTCTTTCTGATATTCGGTCCCAAGTTCTTCTGCCAATTGAAATAAAAACTCTCGCCTCGATATTTCCTCACCCGTCCTTTTAGTAATTTCATAATAGCTTTTTTGACTGCAGCTTTCGACTTTTTAGAACATTCAGCCTTCGCCCGATGCACTTTTTTCCTCAGTTTCATTTTCTGTAAATAAATAATACAAAACACAATTATATACCTTACTTGTTAAGAAGTAACTTGATAAAATTTGCCATATTACGGAATTCATCAAGTAGTTGTAGCTGCAAAACTGATGAACTTCGATTGTAGTCCAAAAGTACTCATCATATGAGGTTTAAATGTAGCATACATATTATTAATATTTTCTTAGTACATATTGCTTATTTTAATGACACAAAAAAGTATACGTAGTTTGGATCTTAAATAGTGGCAACTATTTATTCACAACCGATAGAAAAGAGTTACATTTTTGCACCTGTTACTGTCCTTGAAAGTAGTCACCAGCGTTGTGTAGAACCCGTTGTCATCGATTTGGAAGGCCTAGTATACCGTTAGCAGAGCCTGTTCTGTTGATGGAGACGGTTTTGTTGGTGCGAATGGAGCGGTCTACTGCCATGTCTCATCCAGTGTTACGATATGGCGTAAGAAAGCCTCTCCTTCGCACATATAGCGCTTCAAGTTCATCTGAGCAGCGTCGTAATGCATCTATTTCTGCATTTCCGTTAATTCATGCGGAAACCATCGTAACATTCGCTTCAGAACTGTTTCAGAGACTCGAGAGGCAGTAGACCGCTTTATTCGCACCATCAACAGAACAGACTCTGCTAACGGTATACCACGTCTTCCAATCTGCTGGCAACGGTTTCTATACTACGCTGGTGACTACTTTGAAGGACAGTAACAGATGCGAACATGTAACTCTTTTCTATCAGCTGTGAATAAATAGTTGCCACTATTTAGGATCCAACCTACGTATAAGTAAATCTTTCTGTCGAAATACAACAATTACAAAACAATTTCATATCGTAGATAATTCTGGCGTGTAGGAGCTTTTGGGAATTTCTTTCCCTAGACACTAGAAGCGTTAAGGTGCGTTCTCACTAACGCGAGGAACGGGCCGCGGAGAAAAGAATGGGCCAATGAGACTCCGTGCGGAGGAAAGAAACTTCCGATTATGTTTTTGATCCCGTGGGACGAGATTTTATTTATCGGCGTGGTGTGCCACGTGCTTACGTACAAAGGTTACACAGAAAATAATGTTGGGCAAGAGCGCGATGAGAAGAATGCGACCGGACGGTTCGACGGGCGAAGCAAGAGTGATGATATTTTTCTGCGTGTGCACCGCCACGGCAATCCAGGCATCCGGAAGTAGAGAGAGCCACGGTCGCAGTGGTCACTCTTCCGCTCTGACCAATCAAAGGCGTGGTCAGGCCAATCAGATGCCCCTGCGGAACCGCGTCACGAGGTGCTTGCGTATGTTAGTGCTGGCGGCCGAGAGGTGTCAGCACTTTTCCTGCGCGCGCTGCTACAGCTGCGCGCTGTTGGCCGAGAGGTGTCGGCACTGCGCTGGTGCGCGACGCCACAAACTTAATCTACACAAATTACTTGATATAAAATTTAATCAATGCAGAAATAATAAAACAATTATTTTTTATTTATTCTCATTGTATTAAAAAAGTACAAATGGGGTGTCTTTAAATAGACTGCTATTAATTCTTCGAATGGAATTAAGCGTTGTATACAAAATTATTCTCTATTATTATTATTATTATTCAACTGTGGTGCCGGTAGGACTCGCACTGCTATGCAGGGAATCTCTCAACGAGGCGAGATCCCTGCCAATCGCAGGAGCGAAAAGACCAGTCATATTAAAATTATCATTAATATGGGCGTTCCAGTTGGTGGGCGATGCACGATTGGCTGTGGTAAAGCGCAAGCCTCTTGCTCGGTCGGTCCTCTCCCGTTTGAGGCCATGTATGCCAACAATATTGACCTAGCTTGCCCCAAGTGAAGAGGGAGATCGGATGGGACCCATCACGGCAGACAATCTTGTGGTGTTAACGTCCGCTCCAGCTGGTAGTTCAGACACTTTAATCCATTCAAGGGCCGCGGAATTCGTCCCATGTGTTGGTTTTCCAACAACCATCTTATATTTATCGGCTAGTCTGTAACAGACTCCCGAAACCCGTGCAACCAATTTGGGGCTTCACCGAACTTGCCCCGCCGTAGTGTCTTCACTAGGGAAGACGACGTCGGAGATGGCCTGTAGGCCTTCTGGGTTCAGCCTCTCCACGCGTGCCCTATATACCCCAGAAGGTTCTCGTTAGGCGTTGTTCCATTCGGGAAACAACCCTGCGGAAAGGGATTCCAGTCCGCGAAGTTACGCTCCGTGTTTTGCGTAACGGTGGCAGTCACAAGCACAGATGTAACATAGGGTGAGACATAACACTTGTATGCGTTATGATTATCAGCAGTGACTCTGCCAAAGAAACTAGACGGCACAGCTTGTTGTTCACCAGCCTCTAGTATCGGCGGCTGGGGTATGCCCGCGTCAGGAACGTTGACTTTGACGAAATCACCCTGAGATGTAACAGCGTTAGCTACGCTGCGCATGTACTTAGCTATGGGCCCCGGTGCAACGAAGTCATTAAAGAAAAGATTCAATGGGGATTCCTCATCTGCAAATCTGTCCTCGGTATTAACCGATCTAACATGATCGATTAGTATTGCGTTTAACGCACTAGTGTATACGTGCTGGAACGCACAATAAGGAATTTCTCTTCGAAGCCGAGGATTCTCGATCTCCAAATCCGCGTAGACACGTTTGCACAGTAATGGAAAGGTGGAAAAGTCCATGTTGTGAGAGTAGATATGTCTCCCAGGCAATGTGCCATTGTACGCGCTGTCCACATAGAGTGGCTCGTCCACAAGCTTTTCAGTTTATGCCTTTCTCAAATTGGGAACCGGCCTGGTAGCCCTAACCTCAGCGGGATCCTGAATCACCGGTGGTGTCGCCTTTGGTAGAGGTCTTCCCCTCCATCCCGCGCTTCGGAGGGTCAGTCAGCCACGGTTGATCTTAAAATCTGGCCTCTGTTACCTCTGTTTGGCTTCGACTTGGTCGTACCAGTCGCCGCCCTCTTCAGCCTTTTTCATGTTATATTGCTGCATCCTCCTTTGCTGACGATTCATTTTGTTCATCTGAGTCTTGTCAGGAATAGAAAGTTCGATATTGTATCAAATTATGAGCTCCGCTCTGGTATAAATTGTAATAAACTAATTCCGAACAAAATGTAAATTAAAGCAACTAAAAACGACATAATATTGGAGTACGCGCGCAACCGCCGAAGTGAAAGCATGCTCCTTTGTCGTCGAGTCGATAACTTCGCACTCTTCGTCAAAGGTATTCGAGAATTATCACGTATCTTGCTGCCAAAGAAACGAGTATAGGCGCGTAAAGATAAATGTGAAATGTGAAAAAGGTGAAAATTGAACATCATCCCCATACAAAATTAATGTTGAGGAGGAGGAAAGAATTGCAAAGTGAATAACGCTTTGTCTTTATTTGAAAAGATAACGTATTAAAGATTCTAACTAAATGAAAAACTCATAATACAATGTCTTCGACAAATATTTTACAAAATATTTGAAACCAAAAGCAGATGGAAAAAATCAGATATTATATGCCTAATTTCAATAACTACACCTGATGGATAGAATTTTCCAAGTAACAGGTTACGACCAACCGTTAAATTTACACAAAGAGATTATAAATACCTCAAACTATGTCAATGTGAAAAACATTAAACAAGGTAAACATGGTTAATCTCCACAGAGAACATATCACAAGTAAATACATAAATAGATGAAGAACAAAGCTTACAGTTAAATAATGTTTATCTGAAAGAAACTGTAAATATAACAAACAAACACTGAATTTAAATCTAACGACTCAGCTTAAATCAAACGTTTGAAAAACTATTACAGAACTTGTCTGGGGATAGACAAGGAAAAATCTCAAATACGTGAGGAGGAAGAGTACAACCTCCCAAAAAAAAAAAAACAGGGCTCATCTGTCCCGGATGTTACCACCCTGTAAGGGCTCCTAGTCAGGTTTACGGCAGGGTCACGAGGACTAGCGGGTACGTTGACGCTACCCGAAAGGGATGTGCTGGATGATTCGTATAGCGCAGTTCCCGTGGAAACTCCCGGCGTCAACGCGTCGCACCCACGGGAGTGTCAGGATGTCGATGAAGGAAGTAGGTGAACGGAAAGGGCGGATGATTAATTCCCGCCCTTATAGCCAAAAGCTCTCGCAACAACAGGGGTAGTTACGAAGGTGATCACCCCCCCCCCCCACTTCTTGAGACACCGCGTTCGAAGACGGTCTGACACTCTGAAGTAATAATATAACTTATGGAGAAACAAAAACAAAATCAAAATCAAAATAAAAAAATGGAAAAAGATGGAAGATAGATCGCTGAGCAAAGCGACAAAGGTGAAGATTCTCAGCTTGCGAAGGAGACACGACAGGATGGAGAGAGAGAGAATCTCGCGCAAGCGTGATCTCTCCTTGCTAATATGATTATTATTATTAACTGGCATTAGGGACTCGAAAGCTCATTGCCGCACGTACCAAATCCCGCCATTGTTCCCGTCCCTGAGCGCGATCCTTCTATTCGTGGTCTTCGTATCCTATTTCTTTCAGGTCCCTTTCTCTGTTAGGAATTAAAATATGTATGAATTTTCAAAATGTTTATAATAGGACGAATGTACAATTCTTATGTGAAAGCTATAGCTATTTTAACACTACGATTAATATACAAATCCATTCGATAATTTAAAATAAAACATATTATATATGAATCGTAATAAGCAATAACGTCTTAATCAACATTTTTTTTCGCAATTTAGTCAATATAATATTCGGGCTTAGACATAATTAGTTGATCAAAATACACTGTCAACAAATTTTTTTCAACAATGTTAATTAAGACGTTATTGCTTATTACCATTCATATAATTTTATATAATTTCAGTACTATAATCTTATGTACTATAGATTACTTTTAAACTGCAATAATTAATATTATTATTACGTAACTCCTTAACACTAGATTTACCAGCTATTTAACACGTTGCGTACCGCGTCACCCGTACATGGGTGACACTTTTCTTGTTGAAGTTAAATAAGATTTTCAGTTGCATTTTGAAAACAAATTTAATGGAACAAGTTCTGAAATATAAATATAGAATATACAGCGTAGAAATATAAAAAATATACAAATAACACTCTACTTTTTATTAATTTTATATAGGATGACATATTATAACATTATACTATGTCGCATGAAATTCGTTGAAACAGTCCAAGCACATCTATGGCGATTTTAGGCAATTCAAACAATACGTTGTTTTTTTAAGGTTTTTTTTTGCTTGTTGGCGTTCGACCATTTTCTTTTCTTTTTGTAACAAAGTACGCACATCTTTCTTACAGGCTTCCCCTGCTGATTTCTGCGGATCTCCAAGTGGTGAGACAGTTTCCTTTTTTTGAGTCTATTAGGGTTGGGCACAGTATCTATTAAGGACAACCATTCAGTGACTGAAAGTTCACGGAATTTTCTTATATGTATTTTTTTTTTGTGTACCTCTCTGATACACTATATTGTGCATTTACTATCGTTGTACCTAAAAGTAAATATATTGCTAATTTGTTGCAATATATAGTTATTATAATAGTTATTGCACTTTTACCAATATTATACTCACTTATCGCCAAAGGTTTCATTTTCGTAGGACGCCCGCGACATGTAGAATTCGAGCTTGGAGTCATGATGGGAGGATGTTTTGTGGATAAGATTGTGACATCGCGAACATCTCTCCATTTTAGTACTACAATACCATTTGGATCTTCTCGTGCCACCATTTCACCTTTTTTCAACGGATACGACATTACACAACTTGGCATATTTTTTTTTATTGCGCTGTATCGTTCCAACCACATGCGTCTTAGAATTTAAAAATTTAAGTGCTAATTCATAACTAGTGTAAAAATTATCAACAAACAAAGTACGCCCTTCTTTCAATAATTTGTCTGTAAGTTCAGTGCAGACACTCTCTGCTATGCCAACTTTTCTTTTTCCGCCGGTATCTCGTCCAGAATATATTTTTGAAGACCATGTGTATCCTTTGGTGGAACATAGTTTGAACAGTTTTACACCGTACTTATGTGACTTTTTTTGAATATACTGCCGAAATACTAGTCGTCCCCTCCACGGAACCATTGTCTCGTCGACAATAATGTCTTTGCCTGGTGAAAAAACCTTTTGATAATTAACCATCAATATGTCTACAAGTGGTAAAATTTTTCCAAGTCTGTTATTTTGTACTATCGTTTCATTGTTAGCAAAATGCAAGTTTGATAGCAGTTCTTCCAATCGATTGCGGGACATTGTGCTGCGCGGCAATGAAAAATTGTATACAGGATCCGTTGACCAACATTTCTTTAGCGGTGTTTGTACTAGACCCATCCAAATCATTAATCTAATAAATTTTTTAATTTCTTCGGAAGTGGTGAGATTACATTTATTTTATCCAGCGTGACCAGTCGTTTTATGTTCAAATAATTTCTGCTCTGCATATCTATTAGTTTCTGTGACTAAAAGACTTATTACTGTTTCATTCAAGAATAGCGAAAGAACTTCACCAGGGCTAATTCAAGACGGCAAATCCAACAAAGGCCCACTTTTTCCAGTGAACGGAAATGATTGTTGCCTACTATCGAACTCGTTCCATTGGATATTTTTCACTGAATTATCAGCTGTTTTCAATTTCTCTTCTTCGTCTAAAGCTAGTTCTTCTAGTAATTCTTCAATATCTTCACTTGCATATGATTCATCAGTATCCGAGCTTGAACTCGACGAAATTCTATTTCTAACTTTTCTTCTAAAACTCACAACGTTTTCATCACTACTCTCATTTTCAATTGTACTTTCACGACGTCTAATAAACATTTTTGGGATAAAAAATTACTGAGGTGCGTTTCAGAAAAAGTATGCTTCTAAACTGAATAATTTATTCATGAAAGATGCATGCTTTCCAGGGAAAGCGATAAACGTTTCCAAATCCAAAATAAGCTACTTACCAATAAGATTATTTCAGAACAAAACAATGTATCAATTACATAGGTCGATAGCACTGTAAGTGTAGATAATCGACAATGCATGGATCTACTAGAGTTAAATTGTTGGTTTTCCTGCATATCTCTCCGTTATCGTTCTAGTGCGCCGAGAAAAAACTTGGGCCCGGAGGAAACAAAACGTAACAACGCTTGATACGCAACGTGTTAACCTTTTCGCTACGGAGCGCTTGCGCCAAAATGTGATCGCTGTGAACGGACCGCATTACTGAGTAGTTGACACTGAAGTACGAAGTGCTACGAAGTAATTGGAAGTCGTTTCTTGTTCTCTAAATTTTACAATGACATTTATTATATTCAGTAATATCATCTTACTTTCTAAAATATAAAAATGTATAATCGAAATTTATTTTTTAAAATATTTTATTTTAATGTTCATGTGATATTTTTTAATACAACGAAATGACTAAAGTATTTAAAGCCAAACCTAATATTAATTATCAACTTTGGTGTGATAAATTTGAAAGCATGGTACCACACATAACCCCACATTACATTGTGAACAATAGTATTTCGACTCACGTCTTTTTCCTCGTTTACTGCAGACGACACATTTTCGAACTTAATTTTTTTTTTGACGCCTCATTCGAATATATAGACGGGAAATGCCTTTCAGAAAGTCTTTCAGGATTATTATTATTTCGTGAAACTGAACATCTCATATCTAATGTTTGTTTCCCGTATGTTTGCAATAATTGTCTTATAAGAGTTGAATGAAATTTGGCAAACGGTAATTTTGTCGCAGTTGCTGATTGGAATAAACTATATGCATCCCACATAATCATGTCTAGCATGTGAAAAAAGTATTTTTTATACCATTTTAAGCTTTTACAAATACATTCAACCGATTTTGAAACCATATCAATGTTGTCAACGGCTCCCATATTGGCATTATAATCAATGACGCAGGTCGGTTTTTGTCTTGGTAGTCCGGTACGATAATCTATCTTAGTTTTATCAACGATGTCTACCGAATGGCAAGTTGTTATCATCCAAACATCGCGTTTGTCATGCCATTTTAATGCTAATAAATTATTGCACGAATGGAATTATATCTCGCCTCTTTTTAAGTGATTGGAAATTATGGGCATATTTTTACGGTTTTTTTTTACCGTTCCGAAAGCATTTGTTTTCTGACGTTGTAATTTTGTAAATAAAGCGGGACTTGCATACCAATTATCGACAAATACGGTATGGCCTTGTTCAAGATATGGTTCTAAGAGTGTCATAACGACACTTCCTGATTTTCCTAAATTGTCATTGGACTGTCCGTTAAAATCTGTAGTTTTTCCTGTATATACAATTTATGATAGTCAATTGCTTAAGGCATGCAGCGTTGCCAGATACTCGATTAACAAAAGTATCTCATATAAAGTATGAAATCAAAGTATATATGGTATGAACGTATATATACGCTCTTCGTACCCAGGCGCCCACTTTTCCAGAGCGTATATATATACGCTCTTCGTACATGAATGGTCATTCTTCGAGGGCGTATATATACGCCCGTCGGAGCGAAAGGGTTAAGCTCTGAGTGAAGTTTTCTTTCACTAAGAGATCGATAGTGTATTTATAACAATTCTATTTCCCTCGATAAACATCTTACGATTTTGATTCTATCTGTGACTATTACATTCAGCATTCCATTTTTATTGTTTGAATTTGGAAAAGTGTAGTTTTTATCACCTATTCCACCCACTGATAATGCAGGTGCTCTTTTTTATATATGGTAATATTATATTAAATAAATCCTACAATTATCTTACTCTTGAAACTGTGCATTCGTCTCATTCTCTCGTAACTTAGTTTTTTGAAGGTTTCACTTCTAACACTCATAGATATTAATTTTTAGTTTCAAAAAAATATAAACTTTTGCTTACGTTTAATTGTCCAAAAAAAGGTATACATTTTTAAAAACATTAGGATAAATAAACAATTCAGTAATCAATTAACCTTACTTTTGGGTTTAGTAATTATTATAGTATAACAGATAGTTATAGGCAGACATTTGTTTTTGAGAAAATAAAAAGTTTTTAATAAGAAAAATACTTTGTATTTATTTTAAATAATATAAAATTCACTGTTTTTAGAAAGTAGTATTCTACTTCGAAGCATATAGCTAATAAAAAAATATAGTCTATTGTAAAAGCTGTTGTAACTGAAGAAAGGCCTAAAGTTAAAGCACACATTGCTATTAAAAATATTTAAGTTGGTTGCAAAATAAAATGTTTCATTGTGGCTAGTATTTAACCACTTGACCTATGATATAACTTCACGGTGGTGGTGCCTTGCGCGACGATTTAACCAGCGCTACAGTGTCCCATTCCTCACACTTCGCTTCGCTTCGAAGCGCTTCGGTAAAACCAAGATATTTTGACATGTTTAAAATCTTTTTTGCTTCGGGACTAAATCTATATTGTTTTTAGACATTTAAAGTACACTTTAAGCTAAAAAAATCGATTTTTTGAAAATTTTAGAGTAGTGTTACTCCTCAAGCAGCGCCTCAGCGTGTTGGTAGGACGTATATTATACGTAGCTTTCAGTTTTGATACAGAAGCATCATGACGTTTGGTATACGTCATTATAGGTCAAGTTGTTAACACGTTATTTACAAGCAGTATGGTTAAAGGGTAAAATCTTATCGGATGTTTTAAAAGAAAAAAATATGCCGGAGCAAACGTAAAGTTCTTTTTTTTTTTGAAAATTTTGTTTAAATTTCAAATGTCCCTTTATAATAATCTATTACCGATTAGAAGAAAGTATATTGAATGCCATACGAGTTGAAGCCGAGAGATGTTGAACGGTGTTTCTGTATTTGTAAACAACTGCTTAAAAGAAAAAAACTGAAAGGATTTTAGCATCGCACTATAACTAGTGACGAAAAATAGATTTGTTACAATCTCATGCACTGAAAATTATTGGGTTAATCCCGTTCACGCCTATGCGCTGACGGCTAAACCGAATATTCACGGATATAAGGTAATGCTTTGTATTTGGTAGGGCCAGCTTGGTGTAGTATATAATAGCTTAGTAAAACAGTCTGAAACAATCACAAGGGATCTTAATCAGAGGCAATTAATGCGTTTGAGCCGAACATTGAATGAAAAACGGCCGCAATACCTCGAAAGACACAATAAAGTTATTTTGTAACATGACAATACTCGGCTTCATGTTGCAAAAATTGTCAAAACGTACTTAAAAACGTTTGAAATAGGAACTTTCACCCTATCCGCTGTATTTTCCGAACGTTTCTCTCTCTGATTATACCTTTTTCGATCGATTGCACACGGCCTTGCGTATGAGCACTTCCGATTTTATAAACAAGTCCAAAATTGGATCAATTCGTAAATCTTTGCAGAAGATGACTAGTTCTTTCAACGCGGGAACCGATTACTGGTGGAATAATAGGACAAGTTAGTGAGAAATAATGGACAATACTTCGAAACATAAATGTATCACCAATTTTTTAAAATAATGGTTTGAATTTAGAAAAACTGGGGAAGCAAAGCTGTATACCTACTATGATATGAAAGAGATATTGCCGTTGCTTATGGAAGAATTCAAATGTAGAAGCAATAAGAAAGATGTTTTCTGTATAAACCAAATATTAGACGCTATAATTAACGTAGCACCACCACGACATGAAGAAAAGTTCCACAGTGCACGAGATACCAGCAATACAGACATACCAAGGAATTATTGTAATAAAATACCTGCGTGCGTAAAATATGCACAAAATCAGCGACAAAATGCTCTATTTTGAAAAAGAAAGAATAAGTAAGATGCTATAATTGCAAAGGAAATTATTCAAATAGTTCCAAAGCTTGTGAGGATTGTGAGATTTAAAAGCAGTTTTAAAGAAAACTCTTGCCACCTTTTCAAAGCGGAGTTCTTACTTAGAAAAATACACAACAAAAAATAGAAGTAACTGACTTAGAAGATTACACATACTCTGTTTCAGATACTATATGGAGAATTATAAAATTTATTGATTTGAGATGTTATTCACAATCGACTTCTAATTCAACATTATTAAACGAAAAGAAAACAATTGGTGCTACATAAATTAAGAAACTCCTCAAAATATTATTTAAAAATACAGAAATATTAGAACACTAAGTACTGAAAGTCCGCCTGCATAATCAGTGAGTGGATTGAGTAGCTCAGTGGTTATGTTGCCGGTCCTAAGCCCGGATAAACGATGAGGGTTGTAAGGTTAGGTTAGCTCCCTGCCAGACGTAAAACATATAACACGTTCACAGACCCACAGAGTCGCCTCGGATTAGGACTGATACACGGAAAACGACTCAGGCACGAAAAAGGACAGCGAGATAGATACGGAAAATTATTCTGAGAATAGCTTCCTGGAATGTCAAAAAAATTTAACAGTAAAGAGCAAGAAATACCAGAAGAGTTAAAAAATCTGAAAGTAGACGTTGCTGCATTACAGGAAACAAAGAAAAAAGGCAAAGATCAAAAAGCGTACTGGGAATACGTGGTAATATATAGTGGTGACAAGAATGAAAGAGTTAAAAGAAGGTGTGGCTATCGCTTTACTTATGAAATACACCAACCAAGTGGAGAATGCAAAAATATATATCACCACGTATAGTGATGGTAAAGTTGATGACCCAACTATAACCTCTGCATATTATATCGGTCTACGCGCCAAAAGACAACAAGCCGAAACAAAAGAAGGAAATTTTTTTATTGAACTTTTGAGTATCGTGAAGTCAATACGACTAAGGGAGTCAATTGTCATTTTCGGAGATTTTAATGCTCGCATCGGTAATGAGCCAGTATCCGGAGTCATGCAACGGTTCAACAAACACATAATTAATGATAACGGGAAACTTATGATCAACCTCTGTTCTCTGACAAGATTTAAAATCAATAACACCTTTAACCATAAAACCCAACACAAATATACGTTTCGTATCACTTGAGGTCAAAAGTCAACTATTGACTACGTCGTGACGAACAGATGCATACCACCTTTCGAAATTTTAGATGTCAGAGTACTCAACTCAGCTCATTTGGGAAGCGATCATGCTTTACTCCTTGGCAATTTGGATTAAAGTATATCTTAAAAAAAAAAAAAACAACACCCAGTCAAAGCAAGAGTAGAAGCTCTATGGGACTCAACAATTCGAGATCTGTACAGGAAACGATTAGAAGAAAAAATGGAACTGCATCCAACCACCAACTTGGACGATCTCAACACAACTTAGAGCAAACTAAAGACAAACATCAGAACTGCAGCTATAGAAGCTAAAGGAACAAAAACATAGAAAAGCCAAGGTTTAAAAAAAAAAAAACACTATGGTTCTGCGAAGAAGTTAAATAACAGTGCAGAAAGAAGAAAAAAGCATACATAACAACCCGAACTGCTGAGTCATACAATGCATATAAACAAATTCGGAATGAAACCGATGCTGTGGTGAGACAACTAAAAGACAGGTACTCAGAGATCTTTTCAAAGCGACTAGAAAGAGTCTTTTACGGGCTCTAGAAACAGATGTAGCGATTCATAAGAAGCCAAAAGATAGAAACAAGGGAGTTCATGCCCGCTAGTCAAATTAGTAAGGAAACGTGGACCAGTTACCTAAAGGACCTATATGAAGGTGCATCCATGTTACAACCAGCACCGAGTGTGGTAATAGTCGACCAGATATCAAAAAATGATCAAACATTTGAAAAGCACTAAATAAGCTCTAAAATGACCTGCAAAGGCTCCTATATACTTTTAACACAGTTGCTAAGACACTCGGGATGTTGATATCAACATCCAAGACTAAGTGCATGACTACATCTAAAGCACCCTAAGATTTAAATTGCTTTTCGACGACAAAATTATACAACAAGTGATGGAATTCAACTACTTAGGTATAAAAATTTCGAGATTCGGTGACATAGAGTCAGAAATAAGAGGACAAGCCGTCAAGGCACCAAGAACAGCCTCACAATTAAACGACACCATACTCTGAAATAAACACCTAGGAATAGATGCAAAAGCGCGTATATACAAAACCGCTATGAGACCTATACTAGCATATGCGGCAGAAACAAAACCTGAAACATCTAAAACACGCAAAATCATGGAAGAAACTGAAATAAAGATCGTTCGCAGAATAGCTAGGAAATCACTATGTGACAGAGTAAAAAGCAAAGACCTTTAGGAACGCATGCCAGATCGATAATATCAACGACTGGATATTAAGCAAAAAATTTGAGTGGAATGACAACATCACTCGCATGGCTGATGACTGAGTAGTCAAAATATCCCGAAATAAGTCACCATCGGGGAGACGAGGCGTTGGAGGACCTCGAAAGCGCTGGAACGACAGTCTGACTATATGAAGCGCATCGCGATGAAGAACATAAAGAAGAAAACTTACTTAGAAGAAATAAAGAAGAAAAAACACTAACAAAAATAATAATCAAACGAAACGCAATACTAAAACAACAAACAACAATTATACTACAATTGCTACCCTTAAAACAGCATTCTAAAACGTTAATAGATTGCTACAAAGGGTCATAAAAACAAAAACATTCTTACACAATAACAATACTTATAATATACTTCTTCTTTTGAAAATATACTTCACTACAAGAAACTACAAGTATATTAAAAGTCTATATTACAATATATAGGACACAAGACATTCATCAGGGAAGGGGAAAGGCACATCGAACACCATGTACATAGTCGAATTATCCAAGAACACCTTAAAGCAACTGCAATTGTAGAGTACAATTTGATACCAATAAATTTCCAATTTCGGTTGGATATGAACCGCAAGGATAAAAAATGACCTTACAGAAATATTTTGATTACTTTCAATAGAAAGTCACAAATCCATCTCAACAGAAGGTAGTAATACCAAATGTATTACTTAGGATTCGAAAATTATAACAATTAATTAAACATTAAAAAAAGCGTTTCCTAATGTTTGATATAAAGACCTACACAGAACTAGAACCCACTAATCAATACAAATTCATAATCTACTTGCACCATATTTAAGGTACAGGACAGTTATTATAAAAATCAATAACGTAATTAAAGAAATGAAAGCTGACGTACTTCAAGCAGTTTTTCGCTTGTACTAGCTAATCATTCTAGACCCAGATGTAGCAGTGATTTTGACTTTGTTACAAGAGCACACAACAAAAATAGACAAATGAGCTAAAGTAAAAAGGATTAAAACGAAAGTTAAACAAATGCATTTGAAAATAAATTTAAGGTATTTTAACGTCAATATGAAACCTATATGATATATCACTACGGTGGATCGGCAGCTATGAATCATATAACAGAGCTGTAATCAATGCAATCAAAAATATTAAGAACTGTAGTCGACGCACCATGTTTTACATTAAATGAAGATATACGCGAAAGGACATAATATTCACGACAGTAATAAACAAAAAAACAAAATAAAGATTTATTTGCAACTGCAATATACTTGAAGAATGTAGCTATCAAAACGTAAACTACTCGCAATAGAAAAAGACTAAAAAGAAAACATTTTGCTGACTTACGTACATGAAAAAAAGTAAAAGGGAAAAAAGAAAAAGGAAAAAAAAGCTAAGAATTTTTATAACTAGAATTGTAAGTAGAAAAAAGACAATAACCCTTTGACTGCTATGGGCGCATATATGCGTCCTACATAAGCCATCGATATAGATTCTTGACGCAAATGTGCGCTCGGCGAAGTTTTGGGTTTTTTACTGCTGTCTTATATGTATGCTCAGAAATACAAAGGAAAAAAAAATAGTATTCAGTTCTCAGCGATCCCTTCAACTTAAAGTACTTAGCAGTCAAAGGGTTAAACGCACATATCCTCTACAGTTTAGATCTTTTACAGTTTACCCATTGATTGCTATTCTTATTTAGAGCGTCTTGCCTTGGGTGCTAAGGCTATATTATTTATTATCTAATCATATAAGTTATAGTTTCTATAAGAATTGATAATTAATGTTTTTTACACCGTATAAATATATTATTCATTGTTTTAATTCTTAACTGAAAGAGCTATTTGTTATTAGTTTAAAATTGCAGCACACAATACAGGATATCTCGTAACTAGTAGTCAATAAATTAAAAAACCTACTTTACAAATAAAGCGCTTAAACTGTTTGAGGTTTTCAATTCTATGCAGTTTATTGAATATAGTAACATTTCGCATTAAATTTAATCAAATAGAAATTTGATAAATTTTTTGTAATATTACAAGCTTCCAATGAACTAGTTTGTTTGGTGAAAAGTGGAGAAATTTCTAAAAAATTTTTCGTATTATAAGGACAAAAAGTTTATTATTAAGATTAATTAGCAAGGAAATTAATATACTAGCCTTAGACAAGATATATTTCTATCCTAATTAAAATTACTTTGTATTTTAAATTTTGTAAATGTATACCATAGGTAAGCGACCTAAATTAAAAAAGAAAAAAAAGAAAAGAAAACATGTATACTTTTTTTTCGGACAAAAGAAGTACTTCCTGGTTTTTTTGTTTATTTTAAGTGTTGAGGAATTGAGTGGGTTTAAATGAGTAGAACGCCGAGCAATTGCAGTGAGTGGTCAGATTTATTAAAATTACGTACGAGTACACCGCGTGTCGGTTGAGATTTGAACTGAGTAGCCGTTGAGCGGACTACGTTCCGAACTTTCACTTATAGTGTTATACTGAGTGGACTTGAGACGGCGTGATTGTATTAATCACTTATGAATCGAACGATGTAGATTATATTAATCTCACCGAACCTATGACTTTGTGAGAAGACGTAGACAAAGCCGAGAAAACACGTGTGAATGGAACGAGTTGAAAAGAACTAAGATGAGAAGAAACGTGTGATATCTGCGATGACAAAGAGATGACTGCCTGAGAAGCCGGCGTCACGGCGCTTCTTCACCGCCGAGATGAGTTATGGCGAGTCTGCATTTAGCGACAACTGTAGCGAGTTCTGATTGGGCAAATTAATTCCCAAACATTTCCGCCCGCCATCAGCAACGAAGTTGATGATGAGTTATGCTGCCTTCTGAGCGGCCACTAGGAGGACTGCGAGCTTGGTGATCGGCCTGGTGAGTGTTGTGGTAGCCGTCTTCAGCGATACCACCCTGGTGAGTCCATCCTCCCCTGACAGCAATTTGAGCACCCTAGCCATGGGCCATTTTCCTGGAGGCAAACGCTCATCAGTAAGGAGAACGAGAGAACCTACCTTAATCTGGTTGTGAGCGTGATGCCACTTTGAGATGGCTGGTAGTTGTTGTAAATACTGAGTTGACCACATGCGCCAGAAATGTTGAACTCGTTGCTGGATGAACTGCCATCTGCAGAGTCGACTTGCTGAGATGTCCAAGAGTGAGCCCTCAGGAACAGCATTGAGTGCCGTTCCGATGAAAAAGTGCCCTGGTGTGAGCACTGAGATGTCTTCTGGATCATCGCTGAGTAATTCGAGTGGTCTTGAGCGTGAGCGGTCCAGCTTAGCCAATGCCTGTGTGAGAGAACGGGCGTGATGGAGTGACTTGCGCCAGAGGTAGTTGGCCCATCAGTTGCTGAGCACGGATCCCCCTGTAACGAGCACACACCACACGCCTGAGAACATATGACTTCACTGGGGCTCTTCCTCCGATGATCCAGTAGAGTTGTCTGATGAGTGCCAGAGTCGACTGCGAGCCTCCATGCATCGTTTTCTTGTGAGCATAGGCGATGATGAGTTCTGAGAGCTTGGAGCTACGAGGGAGAATAGCTGGATGTTTTGCCTCGTACATGAGTTCGGACTTTGAGAGGCGACCGCCCACCCTGAGCACACCGCCGGCATCAATGAATGCGGTGAGTCTAGAGAGTGGATGCGAACTTGGCAGCTGAGATCGTCTTGAGAGCACTGAGATTTCTTCTGAGTAGTACGCCGATTGAGTGGCCTTGACCCAAAAGAGTCGTGAGTCTTCCATGCTTTTGGCTGAGATACAGGCTGCTGGTGTCGAGTCAAGCTCTCCTGAGAGCCTCTTGAGAAATCTATTGCAGAGAGCTGTAACTCGAAGCAACCTGCTGAGCGATGAGTATCGATGAATAAGATCCCAATGATAACTCGGAGAAGATCGTGCCGTGTGATGTGCAACACGAGCACGAGCTTCTTCTGCACATGAGTCATCAGGAGTTGTATCGATTTGAGCTGGCCATGATGCCACTGATTGAGTGAGCCATGGTGGTCCCGTCCACCATAGAGAGTGCTTTTCCAGCTGATCTGTGGTTATCCCACGCGATGCACAGTCAGCTGGGTTTGATGTGCCAGGCACATACCTCCAATGAGCGTTCCTTGAGAGTTCCTGAATTTTGATCACGCGGTTGCGTACGTAATCTTTTCATCTTGATGGATGGGCTTTGATCCATGTGAGAGCTACCTGAGAGTCCGTCCACAAGGTTGTCTTATTTATGATCATGTTTAGAGTAGCGCAAACATGATTCATGAGCGTTGAGAGTAGCAGCGCTGCTGAAAGTTCTAACCTCGGGATGGTTAGCCGCTTGAGCGGTGAGACCTTCGTTTTTGAGCAAATAAGAGAGACCTTGGCGCCAGTGGACGACGAGTTAACAATGAGATACACAACGGCTGCCATTGCGAATTTCGATGCATCAGAGAAGCCATGTAGTTCAACAGCTGAATTAGAGAGAGTGTTGAACCAACGTGGGATAGAGAGCCTGGCGAGGCTAATGAGATCTTGTCTGATGCTGAGCCATTGTGAGATGAGCTGTTCCGAGAGTGGCTCGTCCCAGTCGAGATTATGCAACCAGAGAGCCTGAAGAAAGATCTTAGCCTTAATTATGACTGGAGATGCGAAGCCTAATGGATCAAAAATTTGTGCTACTTCTGAGAGGACAAGACGTTTTGAGTATCGTTTGGAGGGAGAAGCCGAGATTGTTGAGAAGTCAAACCTGTCCTGTTGAGGTGACCATCGAATACCAAGGATTTTGGTATCGCAGTCGTTGAATGAGATGCCTGAGGTCTCGCCAAGCTCAGACGAGACCTCTCTCAACAGTTCCTGAGAAGTAGAGTGCCACTTAGCCAGCGGGAATCCGCCCGCATGGCAGAGCCGTATGAGTTGTTGAGCAGTCTCCACGAGCTGTTCCACTGTGTCGGATCCCCTGAAGATGTCGTCAACATAATGCCCATGAGTGATCGGTTTGACAGCAAGAGGATACTGAGAGCCTTCGTCTTCAGCAAGCTGAAGGAGCGTTCGTACAGCCAGGAACGGTGCTGATTTGGTTCCATACGTGACTGTAGTGAGCTGAAAATGAGATTCCTCCTGCTGTTCATTCACCCACACGATGCGTTGCAGATCCTGGTCATCTGGATTTATCTTGATTTGCCGGTACATCTTAGTGATGTCAGTCGCAAAGAGATACTTGAGTTGACGTATCCAAATGAGCAAGTCAAAGATGTTGAGCATCAGATTAGGACCAGCGTGCATGATATCATTGAGCGAGTGACCAGTGGAGCTGGCACTTGAACCGTTGAAAACAACCCTGAGCTTGGTCGTGGAGCTGTCTGGCTTAAGTACCCCATGATGAGGCAAATAGTAATGTGGCCTTCTACCAACTGAGATGTCATCGAGCTTGAGCATGTGCTGAGATTGTTCATACTCTCGCATGAACTGAGTGTACAATCGGTCGTACTGAGTGTCTCTGCCAAGTCGCCTGAGAATTCGTTGGAGCGATCGATGAGCTGTCTGATAAGAATCTCCCAGGACTGTTAGGGGCGATTTGAGAGGCATCCTGACGATGTAACGCCCTGTTGAGTCCCTTGAGTGAGTGGTCTTGAAGTGGAGCTCATACTCTTGCTCCTCAGGAGTAAGCGATGAGTTGTCCGATGATGGAGGTTCTTCTTGGACCCAGAACCGTGTCAACAACTCTCGCAAGGACGAGTTTGATACCTGAGAGCTGCCGAGATGAGTTGTCCTTGCAAGCGTGACCGGTGCCTGAATTGGGCCTATGACCAACCACCCAAATATTGATAACTGAGCAATGGGAGTTCCTACTGAGTACCTAATGATATTAGGCCTAATGAGTTGGCCGTAGAAGTCTGCTCCGATTATGACATCTACTGCCCTTGGAACGAGAAATTCTGGATCAGCTAGAGGTAAACCCTTCAGGTGTGGCCATTCGGGTTCCTGTTGAGTCCTTATGGCCGGCAGGATGGTGGTAACTGTCTTTAACACGTGAGCTGAAATTGTCACCATGAGTGGTCTATACCTTGATTGAAGGTTGAGCGTGACAATTCCTCTTGTTTGAGACGTCCGTGTTCCACCGACACCATAAACGTCCAGCCTTGAGTGCCTTCGTTGTAACTTGAGCTGCTGGGTGAGCTTTTCTGAGATGAATGAGATTTCTGATCAAGGGTCGATGAGCAGACGAACTTGAGTTGTTGAAGCGGCTGAGACGACTATTGCTGTTGCTGTGGCCAGCAATGTGAGATGACTGAGATGGGCTGAGTTAGACGTGAGATGATCGCAACTCTCAAAGAGCTGCTCTGAGCTTCATGCTTGAGAGGACTTGGATGAAGGAGCGGGTGTGCTAGACACCTCCTGAGCGGTCTGATAGTCATTTCCAGATGGTTCGAAAACGATTGAGAGGTCTGCACCATGCAACAGGGTATGATGGTAGTTGTTGCATGATTTGCAATGCATTGGGCTATTGCACCTCCTTAAATTGTGCCTGCCTAGGCAATTGCAACACAGACTCCTTTCTCTGATCAACCGTACCCGTTGGTTGACCGAATAGCTTCGCATCCTTGGGCAGACTGCGATGTAGTGGTCTTGCCCGCAACAGTCACATGGATATGCAGCCCGTGACTGAGCAGGACGAGAAGTCTGATGAGTAACAGGCCTTGATGAGCTGACTAAGGGTTGCTGAGAAGCCTGATGGGAGCTTGTCCGAGTGGTCTTAGCCCCTTTTGGCACATTGGGTTGAGCAGGCGTGGATGAGGATTCTATAGTCTCCAATGTGCGGGCACGAGCGACCAGAAATTCGGTGAGCTGGCTGAGTGTCGGAAATTCATCTGTAGATGCAAGAGATGTCTCCCACCTTTCGCGAGTGTCCTGATCGAGCAGTCCAGTGAGCAGAGTGACCATGAGGCAATCATTATTGCTCTCCACTGTGAGTGTTCTGAGTGCCTGAGTGGTCTCATTAATGATGTTGACCATCTTAGTCAGCGATGTGGCTTGGCGCCTTTGCATCGGTTTGAGCAGTCTTTCCAGGTGTGATTTTATAATGAGGCGTTTGTTCTCAAACCTTGATGTGAGCAAGGTCCAAGCCGAGTCGAACGATGAATTGTCAGGCGTGATGTTGGCAACGATCTCATAGGCCTCACCCTGCATCGCTGATTTTAAATACTGGAACTTTTCCAGATCACTGAGATCCGAGCGGTCTGCTATCACTGAGCTGAACATGGCCTTGAAATCAGGCCATTTCCGGCAGTCTCCACTGAATGTTGGCACTGTCAATTCAGGGAGCCGGGAGCGGGCACGAGCACTATCGTCGGGTGAAGGAGTGGGCTGAGCGTTCTGAGTGAGTCGTTCCTTAATGCGACCAAGCAGTCGTTTTGTCTTGATCATCAATTTTGTCTCACTGATGCTGACCGTCTCCGTGAGGTAAGGATGGCTCATCTGGTTGGGAGGCCAACTACATACCAGTTGAGCGTGCTCTTGGCGGAACGATCCATGGAGCTCATCTAGCTGCTCGAGCAACATGGTCACCTCTGTCAGGGTGATCGACTCGGATGCGTCACTAACCTGACTAAATATATCCTCTATCGACACGAGGATCTCCCTTTGTGCCTGCACCCGTAACGTGAATTCTGTCGTGAGTGCCGCAGGCGATTGGCTTCTTGACCGGGTGCCTTGGCCATGAGTGGACGTCGAGGGTACCGTCAGGCTGGTCGCTTGAGCTGTCTGAGAGGTCGTTTGATCATCACCACTGCTTGTGGTCTTGGCCTTTTGGTCTTCATCCCGCACAAGCACCATTGTGATAATTAAATGAGAAATCCGTAGAGATAATCACTGTTTATTCGAGATCGTACTGAGAGTCACTGATAATAAGTAGTGCCAATGAGAGAACAATGTCGCAATAGGTAACAGCACTATTTGGTAAACACCGCGAACGAGATGACAATACCCCGCTACTCGGGAGTGAGAGTGGGAGAAGTATTCGCGGGTCGCGCGAAGCGAGTGAGCCGACACGTACTCGCAAGAGAGATGGCTATATCCCACCCTACTCGAGAATGAGAGAGGGGGCGGCTCACGCGTCACACTAACGCGAGCGTGGGACTATTTCTCGTGACGTAAGAGCGGGCGTGAGACGGCACTACGTCACGCGTAGCCACACAACTTGAGATGGCACTATTTCGCGCGAAACAAAGCGACTGAGATGGCACTACTTTTCCGAGTAACAGAGATGGCGTGACACGGCACTACGTCACGCGTAAGAGCACTACTTGAGCTGGCACTACTTTCCTGAACAAAGGAAATGAGATGACGAAATATACCGCACACAATGAACTTTACCGAATTTTTACAAATCTGCGCTGCAAATGCTCGATCCGGCTCGAAGGACCAAATGTTGAGGAATTGAGTGGGTTTAAATGAGTAGAACGCCGAGCAATTGCAGTGAGTGGTCAGATTTATTAAAATTACGTACGAGTACACCGCGTGTCGGTTGAGATTTGAACTGAGTGGCCGTTGAGCGGACTACGTTCCGAACTTTCACTTATAGTGTTATACTGAGTGGACTAGAGACGGCGTGATTGTATTAATCACTTATGAATCGAACGATGTAGATTATATTAATCTCACCGAACCTATGACTTTGTGAGAAGACGTAGACAAAGCCGAGAAAACACGTGTGAATGGAACGAGTTGAAAAGAACTAAGATGAGAAGAAACGTGTGGTATCTGCGATGACAAAGAGATGACTGCCTGAGAAGCCGGCGTCACGGCGCTTCTTCACCGCCGAGATGAGTTATGGCGAGTCTGCATTTAGCGACAACTGTAGCGAGTTCTGATTGGGCAAATTAATTCCCAAACATTAAGAGATATAAAAGAGTTTATATTTTTGACCGTTCATACTAGGAAATGATACATATAGTAATAATTATTTTATAATTGGAATAATTATTGTGTAATACAAAATGATTAATTCTTGATAAATTTTTTTTTTACAACAGATTATTGACGTTAAGGAGTATTAATTTTATATTGAACTACGAAACAAGAGACATAATTCGATAAAATAGAAAATTGGTGGTAATTTAATTAGAAAATAGTTTATAATTTAAATGAAATGATTTTATAATTTATAGCTGTTTTATTAGTTAACTTATGATTAGATTTATCAAAAAATAAGAATAAATATAAAATATCCTATATATTTTTGTATCCTTATATTATGTAATGCATAAAGACTTCTTCAGATGGATCTCTAGCTTATCGTCACTGTTTATATTCTTGAAAGATAGCATTATGTACTCAGAGTCGCAGAATTATCGTTTTCTTAAAATAATTATCGTATAAAAACTATACAATTTTTTCCGTGTTTTAAACCAAAATGTTATAAATTTCTAATACCACACTGTAAAGTAGAAATATGTAAATATTAATTTGCTTCGGTCTTTTTTTTTTTTTTTTTTTTTTGAAAAAAAAAATGAAAATAATTGTGTTGTAAGATAAATGTCTCAGCTGTAGATTTTTAAGCACCAAATACTAATGAAAATCATTATAAATTTCATATTTTTATTAATTATATCTAACTTTAAAAGCTAAGTTAATTTGGAAAAAGATAAATGTTTTTTATTGTTGATATCTCTTATTACAACAATGCTATGTAAAAAAAAACATAAGGTATTTATAAGAACAATTTTTATTTTCATAAATTTTTTTTGAGAATCTGATTCTAATTCGTTTGAAATGATGATATATAAATATTATCTATAATTATTTATTGTAAAATTAAATTATAATCATTCAAATAATATGAAACCTTTAAAACACACAGTTTCCAGAAAATGAGACGAATGCACTATATCAATAGTAAGAATATTGTAGGATTTATATACAATATTATAATTTTGTTACTATATACATCAGAGGGCACCGGTATGATCTTGGAATAGGGGTTAGTCACTTTTTGAATTGTTTTAATGAAGATAAAATGTCGAATGGGAAAAGATAATTTATTAATTAATAGAATTTATTATATAATTTTTTATTATATATATTAATTAATAAATAAAAGTCTATATATAAAAAGTCAGTGTCACATTATGTTTGTCTACTAATAATTCTGAAACTGCTTATCTTATCTTAATGAAATTTGTTTTATTACATGCGTCTTTTTCCAACTTAGCACCTAGTATAATTTCAAAACACTAAACATTCATTTCTTTAATTCATTGTACTTAATAACATCAATTAATCTATTTTATATTTACATATTGCAATAATATCATAATCACTAATCATAATAACACAAATAGAAACGTTTTCAATCTGTAAATGCCATGGAGTGTACGATGTTTTTCCGTTCGTATTTTTGCACGAAAGTCATAACTTCCTTTATTTATTCTTGCATGTAACGTGGACTGCCTATGTACGTTGATGGTAGAATGACTGAATTACCAATTTCTACGGTGTCGGCGTTGTTTACAATAGCGTCACGCAAGTGAATGTATTCTTACGCACGCAGTTTCTGTTGATTAAATCGTAAGTATCGTAGTTGCTCGCTCTCTATCTTGTATCATCTCTCACGTACATATCTACTATGTGGCCAAGTTTACGAAATCGTACGATGATGTTATCCTGACCGCGTCTAATCATCAACCGATACGCATAGTAATCCTTCGAGCTAACGTTCTTGTTTGTTTCAGCTCCTTTAATAATATATTCATAAATATCAAATTAAATTAGGTAATGATGCTTATAATGAATAAAGTACTTGTTACGGGATGTCGTTATTTAATATTTATGCAATATCCGTCTTGTCCTTTATAGAACATCAGCGGAAATTGAAGAGCGTCGTATGAACGGTGTGTATCAGCGATGAACTGAAGATTACTATTTCTTCTTCGAATCACGATTTCTCGCGAAGCTGTATGGTCGCCAATCCTGATTCCAGCAACGTCGTTAAAAATAGGTGCAATGAATCTACCAATGTGCTCTTCAGCTGGTCTTTTATCAGGATTGATGATAATAGCGTGATTGTCAGTTTCTAATTTAGGCATGTGTGATTTGAATATTTTCAACAACTCATTGTGCTCATTCAAAAGAGCGTCTAGCTCGCCAACGATGCGTTTGGCCTGAGGTGAATTGAGGTTATTGTAGCCGCAACGTGCATCCACGCGATTTTTGACTGCGCTTTTGGAGTCCTCACCGCCCATAAAGTATATTTGCAAAAATTTATGTGGTTCGTTTAGCATTGGTAGCAATGAGCCTATTTTGTGATAAACTTGGCCTTTGATTTTAAATGTTGAATTAAATAGTTGATCATTCTCACCATAATTTTGAACTATTTCAGTAGCTCCAAACGATGTCATTTGGAAACATGAATTGAATGTTCGAATTGACTTTAGGAACTGGTTAGAATCTGGATGCGTACCGATAACTAAATCGTTCAATGATTCTGGTAGTGTTTCAATAGCCGGTAGTTGCACTTTTCCTGACGCGCAACACATCCCGGGTGGGTCATTTTTAAACTTCAACGCATTACAATGCGGACATTCTTTGTCCATAGCACTAATACTTACTTTCAAATGAGAGTAATATTCAATATCGGGCTCATAATGGAATGCTAGACGAAGGAATGAATCGGATATAAATTCTCGATGTACTTGTTGGCGTTGTAGGTCATTTGATCTTATTGTGGTAATTGTGAACCGGCGTGCTTGTGTTTGTTCCAATTATCTTTGCTGATACCGTTCAGCACGTGCTTCTTGCGACTGTGATTCCCACAATTGCGCCGTTCTCACGCACTGATCTAATATATAAATTGTCTAGCCAGATTTGTTCGTCTGTTCTACGGGCTCTTCTATTTCGCATGGTTTTAGCATGAATCGTTAGACAGTTCAAATTTGACCTACTGCGTTTTGGTGGTATACTGATAATATATTTGTTTTTTTATTACTATACCTGAGCAGATATATCAACTATAAAGACTTTTGGATAAATATGCTAAAATTAATAAAGAAAATTGAACATGTAAAAATTGAAAATTGAACACTTAATCAGATATATCAACTATAAAGACTTTTGGGGTTAGTGATTAGTTATGATTGGATAAATATGCTTAAACTAACACTTTGCAGGCCGCGCATTTATCGATGTGCCGTAACGCTTCCGCCGGCGAGATTCACGCTGGTTCTACTGCTCGCCAACGGTGATATTTACGCAATTTTTCGATACATAAGTAGTTGTGTTAAGGAAATAAGCAGGCTTATTGATTATTTATGAGAAGCCGTTGAGCAAATGACGTGTCGTATCTTTACACAGAAGTTATTACAATGAGAAGACTAGAGCAGGCCTGATTATATTAATCAGTCAAGAGCTGAAGGATGATGATTGTATTAATAACACCGAACTTGTAATTAATGAGAAGACTTATGATTGAACTGAGGAAACACGTGTTGTTGGAATGGGATCGAGAGTATTAACGTATGTAACAGCAAAGAGATGACTAACTGAGAACCCGAACAAAGTCGCCGTCGATGAAAAAAATGCCGTAGATCGGCCAATGTCCAACTGCTAGTGTTCGGCCAAACATTGGCTATTAGTGATGGCCTAATCTTGGTTGATTACTGGCGCTTATAATCAATAAAATATTTTTTTAGAAAAGGTTTCTTTTTTTAATTTATATTTTTTTAAATTATTATTTTGTATTTTTCGAATGTATTAACTCGTTCGTCGCTATGTCTCCGTTATACGGAGACGCTCTTTTTGTCGTAGTTATAATATTTTCGGTAAATAAACGATATTTTTATTTTTTATTATTTCCGGTAAATAAACGATATTTTGTAGACGAAGAAACTAGTATTCAGTTCTTTTCTTTTTATTTTATTATCTAGAAAAGAAAACTCTATTCAGAGATTAAAAGAAAAGATTACCCATACGAAGTCGCCGTCGACGGAAAAAATGATCGGCCGATATTCAACTGCCAGCGTTCGGCCAAGCATTGGCTATTAGTAATGGCCCAATCCTGGTTGATTACTGGCGCTTATAATCAATAAAATATTTTTTTAGAAAAGGTTTTTTTTAAATTTATATTTTTTAAAATTATTATTTTGTATTTTTCGAATGTAAAAAAAATTTACTAGTATTAATTCAGTTAATTTGCTTATGAACAACTAATTATTGAGTGATTTTAAAATATTGTAATTGAAGTTGTTAACGCCGTCTTCTGATATAAAACCGGTGGTTACATAACATCTTTATTAAATATTTTTGAAGTGAAAACTTCTTTAGAATGGGCGAGACTAAATAATAGGAGAAAAAGAGACAAACATATAGGATTGAGCCTGCGAGAGAATGAGACACAATATAGCTACACAGTTCTTCTTCCTATTCTCGGTCTTTGATTCGTGGTCCCCACTCCTGGCTACTAAGCTTTGTGTGTGTGTGTGTGTGTCCAGTGTCTTGCATTATCTAGACTAATAAAAATTTGAATACAGACGGGCAGTTAAATTTTTAAACAATTATTAAATAACTATTCTAATTAAGTAATTAAATTATTATTTAAAAACTTATTAACTATGTAATTCATAAAAGAAATATAATAATAACATAATTAATAATAATAATAATAATAATAATAATAATAATAATTATGGGATGAGCGCCTCCATGTCAAACTTTTTAGGCATTCGTGAGTAATATAAATCAATTGCTTTGGATAGCTCAATTGGTTAAAGAGCAGTCATAATCGCCCGGAAAGCGAAGGATCCGTGGTTCGAATCCCGACGGTCCCCCAGTCAAGTACCAGCGATTTTTTTCACGAATCCCACACGTGGGGGCTCAGCCGGGATGCGGAGTGGGGCGTCTGTTTCGTGACATGTTCCACAGTCTTACACTACCACGAAAAAAAAAAAATTGAAGAGTAAGAGTCAGTGTAAAGAGAGTTTATGTGATGTTGGGTGGCATTTTATAATTCGGGGTCGAATGTTGTTAAAGGAGGGGAAGGGGGTGGATGTGGGACGATCGAATCCCGGTCCAATTTTTTTTACGAATCCCACATAATAATATTTTTTATTTTATTATTATTATTATTATTATTATTATTATTATTATTATGTTATGATTTGCTGTCCATGTGCCGTTAACGGGCCAATATTTATTGGAATAAACGGCGTGTAATTAAAAACTATTAATGGGCCAATAATTTGAATATTTGGGTAAATGGGCCCCATTGCTGGGCCCATTAATCGGCCGATGATTAACTACCATTAATGGGCCGGGGTTATCATTTGGATATTCAGCCGTCTATGGGCCATTAGAGAACGCCAATGATCGGCCGTTAGTTGTCATCCTTCGCCCGGCGATGGGCCATCCGAGAGCCTGTTTTCAAACTTTGTATGGGAAGCCGGCGTCCAGTGATCCCAGAGACTTTAGTTCGTTTGATCGACACAGGGGCGCAAAATTATCGTACGCGGCAGAAAATTATCGTACGCCCCGGGAAAATTTGAAATCCGACAAATCTCGGACAAAATTTTGAAAAAGTTGGAAAAAGTGTCTAAGTTCCAACTTTTTCAAAGTTGATAACCTTTTTTTTTTTAGGTAGAAAACGTTAAAAAATCAATTAGTGTAATCGGCGATTTGATAGCTGTACAGGAACCCCAAAAACGATTATTTTTTTATTTTTTTCCTTTAAACACTATCGTTCCAGCAATGGCGGAACAATGCAACACAATCGATATGTACTGAAACTTCGATATATCGATACTTCGATATATCGGTATATCGACGTTTCCATACATATCGATATCAACGCATATGGAAAAGAATTCCACTGCACTTTCAAATCTATGCCAACATCATTGCTCCATTATTAAATGGAATGACAAGTTTTCTAGCAATTTTTTTCCTTCAATACTCATATAACGCATTACGATGCTGCAACATATAAGCATAACATTACGCATTCTTACAGGTATTACAATTAAAGTATCAAAACATAATTTATTTAAATGTTTATTATTACTGATTTATTAAACAGAAGTATAAGAAATCATCCACTTTTCATTTTCTTCGGTAATAACATTGAATTAAACATTTCTTTTTTATTTAAATAGTTTTTTACATTATACTTTAATATTACCTAATTAACAATCAATTCAATTAAACTTTCAAAAAAAAAACATAACAAAATTAATAACAATAAATTCAATTATTTCAATAGTTCAATACATAATTATTAATAAAACAATTAATTTGGCTTTACTCAATCGTCCATTTCTGACATTTCTAAAATCACTTCTTCTTCGTTATTGTTTTTATCATTATTGCTTTTCTTTTCACTAACATATAAAGATTTTTTTATTAAATTGTATTCGCGTTGACTGGGTTCATAATTAACAAATTTTGAATTTACTATTTGACTAGACAATATCAAGCACTTAAGCGTTTCTACAGATAACTTATTACGAGTCTTTGATTTATTTTAATAAATTTTACTAAAAATACCCTCACAATCTGCGTTTGACAACGGTAGTGACATTATACTTAAAAAAACTAGCTAGATTTTTAAAAGACCAAATTTCGTCTTCATCTTCAAATTTTTTTAATTTGTGCCTAAATGAATCTACAGGGTCAGTGACTTTAATATTTTCTGGTAAAATAAAATTTGGTAGCTGTCCCCACTCATCCTCGATTGATTGGTAACATTCTTTAGGGACAAGTCGAGGTTGTTGTCGCATTACTGGTAATAAAGAAGGTTTTATATTTCGAGTAAATTGAGCAATAGCTTCTTCAGGATTAATAAAAGATAAATTTTTTAATAGTAAGTTATCAAAATTATACCTTTTTTTTATTGCTAAGCAGCCTTTTACGAAAAATTTTCTACAATTAGTAAGAAATTCGATTTTTACTTCTTTTAGTGAAGATGTCGAGTAGTCAGGCTCGTTAAAAAAATCAATTGAATATTCACCCGTGTAAACATTCAGAATATTTATATATTTTGACTCATCGGCCGGATTAATCTTACTTAACGGTGTTTTATTAACGTTATCCGGGACCATAAATGTTTTAAATAATTCTGCATATGTAGAACTCATTTTTTTATGAACGACTGTAATTAATGGTTTCTCCGACTGAAAAAGTTTGTTTAAAGTTGTGAATTTTGGTAAAATCCATTCCAGAAAATGATAATATAATTTTGTAATTGGATTATTAAGATTTTGAAGTATAAATTTTCCTATTTTAAAATTTAAAGCCGAAGAAGTTTTTTTTTTCGTGAATTTGATCTTTTTCTTTCTATATCGTAAACAATATTATTAAAATATAAAGTTAACGCGTCCCACTGCTCTAGAAGCCTGGTAATTACAGCCGTTACTGAAAGCCATCGAGTCTTCACTGGACACAAAATTTTATGATTTTTCAGCTCTAAAAATTGTTGATATTGTTTAAATTCATGCTGCCGCTTAGAACTTGATGAAAAGTGATTATAAATTGAATGAAATAATTTTTCACAATCAAACGGTATTGCGTCACAAGCTTCACTGGCACAAAGGTGAAGCGAATGACAAATACATATCATGATGTAAATGTTAGGACAACTATCTTCAAATCTTGTTCTTACTGAATTATGTTTACCCATCATCGCATTACAACCGTCTGACCCGAAACCAATAATTTTATCAAAAGATACGGAGAAACGTTGAAAAGATTCCCGGACACAATTAAAAAGATGCTCTGCTGTAGCAGATACTTCTCTAGAATTGTCATTGAAAATTCTACATAACTCCCAAAAATGACTAGCTATTCGTCCTATAGATTCATCGTAATACCGTACGATAATACACAATGTTTGAGTCATTGAAATGTCAGTTGACTCATCTGTCAATACACTAAAATGAGTTTTTTGTAATTTACTAGCTAGTTCTTCTTTTTCAGCAAATTCGATTACGTTTTTAATAACACATGCGCTTTTAGAAGATTTTAATCGGACTTCCTTTATAATGTCACTATCAGGAAAACACTCCTTAAGTAACGGTGTTAAGTGATCCATAATCTTAAAAGGTACATTGTGTTCTGCAAATAAACTACACAATTTAATTTCTGCGCGGAAAACTTTATGATTCATTGAATCATTTCGAACTTCATTTGAAGCTGTTTCTATAAAATTAGACATTTTCGCTTGATTATTTAAACCTTTTAACATTATTAAATGAGACTTATTAGTCGCATGTTTGCGAATAACCGATAACTCCGCAGTGATTGTTGCTTTGCAGAGTGAGCATTGAGCTTTTAATTTATCAGAATGAGGCAGGAGCCACGAACAAAAATCCAGATTACTAAGCTACTCCTTACGGAACTTTCGTGGCCGCCGTGTGCTTTGTTTTTTTAATTGCGTAAGAGATGTGTTATCTGTCATTATAAATATAATCAATTAAAAATGCAAAAGAAATAACTTGAATAATTAAAAGAAGAAATGTTACATAATATGTTTCCAAATTAATTTAAAGAATATGTTTAAAAAAAAACTCTTCTCTTCTAGCAGCAAAACTCAAACGTTCGTTATTACCTAGGTGTTGAGGAATTGAGTGGTCTAAATGAGAAGAACGCCGAGCATTTGCTGTGAGTGGTCAGATTTATTAAAATGCGTACGAGTACACCGCGTGTCGGTTGAGATTCAAATGAGTAGCCGTTGAGCGGACCACGTTCCGAACTTTTCACAGAGAATATCACAATGAGTGGACTAGAGACGGCGTGATTATATTAATCACTTATGAACCGGACGATGAGGATTATATTAATCCCACCGAACTTGTACTTTGTGAGAAGACGTATAACAAAGTTGAGAAGACGCGTGTTGTTGGAACGAGTTGTTGAGAACAATTGAACATGGCTGCCTGAGAAGCCGGCGTCACGGCGCTTCTTCACCGCCGAGATGAGTTATGGCGAGTCTGCATTGAGCGACAACTGTTGCGCGTTCTGATTGGGCAGATTAAATCCCAAACACCTAGGCAATAAATTTTTAGCTCAAAATAAAACATGTATAATTGAATACATAAAATGATCGGGTCATATTTTTTACTATGAACTTCATTAGATAATGTTACAACAGTAATAATTTGCATAACATAATTAATTTATAGCGTTAAATGACTGAATAAATAGACTAATAATTAAATTGTTGAAAAAAATTATAAGACTATATTCAATTTTGAGGATATGTTTATCCTTTAAAAAATACCTGGATTAATTATCAAATAATGACTTGGTCAATTTTTAACATACTTTTTTTTGTGCGATCTTCCGTGATGTTACTATATGTTTACATAGATTTATATAGACTTACTGAAATTATATAATAGATTATGTAGCAGCTATTTTATCTGTCTTATCTGTTCTATCTGTCCTATCTGTCCTATTTGTCCTATATGTCCTATCAGTTCTAAATGTTGAAGTCGCCCTGTTCTAAATGTAAAGACTAAAATGACAAAATAAATAGAATACTAATTAAATAGTTGAAAAAAATTCAAAGACTTAATAGAGTTTTGAGAATATGTTTATCCTTTAAAAATTACCTGGATTAATAATTTTAAAATATTTACCTGTAAAATTAGTAAAACTTCTTTTTTGTCGTGTAATCTTCTGTGACGTCCTAATGTTGCAAATATGTTAATAAATGGAGAAGCTGTAAAAGTAAAAACTGAAAAAAAGAAAAACTGGAAAAAAGTTAAAAGTAAAAGTAAAAACTGTGGAAAGAAATGCTTTGATGTTTTTTGTTGTATTGCTGGTATGCAAATGCTGCTATGCTGCTCTGTAGCAATTTTTCCAACCGTTTATTCAGTTTTCTTCTGTCTTCTTGCTTCTTTTTTTCATTTTCTTTTGTCTTCTTGCTTCTTAGCTTGTTTTCTTTATATCGTCATATATCTTCATGTATCTTCATATATTGTCATATATCCTCATATTTTTTTCGTGTCTTCTGTTTTGTACGTTGTTCATCTCTTCAACTTTTGTTTAACCGTTAACCGTAGAAGCGACTTGTGTGCAAATTTGATGAGTAAAAAGAGAAAAAAATAAAAAGAAAGAAAAACAAAGGACTTCAACTTTCAATTTTCTCACTGTGGGGTTTCCTATGGAGCTATCAAACCGCCGGATAGACTGACGTCATTAACGACGTTTGATACGTAAAAAAAAAAGAAATAAAACAACAAAAAAAGGTCATCAAGTTTTCGAAATTCCAAATGGATCGTACACCACGATTTTTGGATCGTACAGGACCTCAAATTATCGCACGCGTAGGATAATTATCGTAAGAATGGGATCGCTGCCGGCGTCACGATGATTCTTCAAGAGCCGTGATGAGTTATGGCGAGTCCGCACAGAGCGACAACTGTCGCGAGTTCTGATTGGGCATTAGAAATCCCAAACAAGTTGGTACATAATTATTATTAAAGAAGGCACTAAAATAACTGTTACACTATTTTTATTCCATTTTATTCTAATTATATTTTTTAATTAAAAAATATAAGTATAGTACTAATTAGTATAAAATATATAGTAATAAAAATATATAGTACTAATTAGTACTAAAACGTTTTATTTAAAAAATTTAACTCCTAGGATCAATAGTTCTTTTTAGTATGATAATTTTGAAAACATTTTCCAACATGCAGAGGAACGTTGCAGGAAGAACACATGTATGCAGTGGAATTTTTTTTCTTAGTGGCACTGCAAACTTTACAAGCCCTTCCCGGGTTTTGAATTCTCCCATTACCACTAATACATGTTATTTTATGTTTTCTCATGTTCGTAGTAAGTCTGCCTGGTGGATCCAACCTCGGCGATCTTTTATTACATTGAGCAGCTGATCTTGATTGTTGCTCCTCTTCATTCCCATTAATCCATGCTAGTGCAAGGTTTAGTAAAAATTGCTTGAATCTAATAGGATTTTCAAAATTTTTGATACATATCTGGAACGCGTTGAGTAATGCACAGTTTATGAGATATAAAACCGTTTTTTTTGTCCATTTTTTTGTTTTGCGATGTATGGAATAACACGATAGGTATTGATCGGCGTGATCAACACCTTTCATAAATTTGTTATACTCTCGTATGCAAATTGGTTTAATGTACTTCTTTTTGGTTCTTTTACTTGCACATTCGACCATGTCTGCTGAATGTATCGTAGAAATCATCGTTATCAATTTTTTGTCCGAATTCCATTTTTGTACCAAAATTTTCCTTTTTCTAAGAAATTCCATTGACTTATTTTTCAATGTAGCAGATTTTAAACAATTTGGCAATCCTCTGTTTACTCTAATTGTGCCACAGACGTTTGTTTTATGCTTTAGTAACTCCTCTGCAACCTTTACACTATTGGAATAGTTATCCATATATACATCGTGCCATAAATTTAAATATGGCGATAGCACGGACAATATTGTCGCAATTAGCGATTTTCCTTGCGCGCAATATATTTCTAAATTGCATATATAACCAGATGTCGCCTCATACACCATACGGACTAAAATTCTATATTTTATAATTTTCGCAGGATTATATGTACGAAAAGATAGCCTGCCCCTCCATGGAATGATACCTTCATCCAGCGATAATTCTTTCTCAGGTTTATACATTTTTTGAAACTTTTCTACCAGATACGAGTAGACTGGTTTTATTTTATCAAGGCTTTCTTGGCAATGCTCATTATTACTGAAGTGCCAATACTTCCATAACTGCCGAAATCAGTTCCTTGGCATAGTATTCCCAAAAATAGGTGTATGTAATACAGGGTGAGTAGACCAATAATCGTCTTGTTCTGGTTTCTTTTACTATTCCCATTAACATATTGTACGCCGGTGGCATCTGAGCCATTCAAAGTCTGAGCGCCGGCACCGTGTCAACCGCCTAAAGCGTGGGCGCCGGCATGATTCGCTTGTTGACGACTAATGAATAGGTGAAGAAAATATTTAAAATTTTATACATTATTGTAAAACACTAAATTTGGTTTGCATATTCGTTATATGCAATTTAACGATAACGAAAAATAGAAGCAAAATAAACAAATTTAATTTATAATTATAAAAAAATACACCTGTTTTATTTGATGATTGATTATTACACATATATATATATATATATATATATATATATATATATATATATATAATATAAACACAAAGAAAAATATTAGTATTTAAGGGATGTATGGTATTGTTCAAAACATTTTCCAAGATGTAAAGGTACTTGGCAAAGAGAACACATAAAGCTACTCTCGCTTCTTTTTTTGCTAGCAGAGCAAACTGTGCATGGACGTCGTACATATCGGTTTTTGTTCCCAGATCCAATAATTCGAGTAACGTTGTGCTTCTTCATATCACCCGATAGTCTCTGATGGTGATCATATTTTGATGTGGGAGGTGTAGGAACTAATATCGAAGGTTGTTCGCCACGAACATTCGATACATCTTGAGTACTTGTATATTCATCGATCCATAAAAGTGCAACAGCATGTAAAAATTTCTGATATTTTATAGTGTTACCATTGAACTCAACATATAATCTATATGCATTGAACAATGCGCAGTTTAAAAGAAACAAAACTGTTTTTTTTGTCCATTTCACGGTTTTCCTCATAATGGAAAAATATGATAGAAACTGATCGGCCAAATCTACGACCATCATATATTTGTTATAATCTATGACCGATTGAGGTTTTATAATTTCTTGTTTTTTTCCAATGTACTTTTTTTGTGTTTGTTAGTTCTCCCGAATGTATTGTAGAAACCATGTATACGATTTTGCGTTTTGGCTTCCATGCCTGTACTAAAAATTCATTTTTTCTTTTAAATGTATAATCTCCAGTTTTTCAACTGATATGCTTCATAGATTCTGGAACACCTCTATTTACTCTCATTGTACCGCAAACTCGTGTGCCATTTTTCAGAAGCAATTCTGCGGTACGAATACTGTTATAGTAATTATCCATGTATACATGATATCCCAAACCTATATTTTTATCGAGCAACGACATTATAGTTTGGTCAAGTTTTTTGCTGTTCGCACAGTATATTTCCAAGTTGCAAATATATCCACTTCTAGCTTCACATAACATACGACAAAGTAGGCCATACTTTACTATTTTTGCTGGATTGTACGTTTTTATAGACAATTTTCCACGCCATAGATTGATGGATTCGTCAAGCGAAAGCTCTTTTTTAGGCGTGTATACTGATTTAAATTTATCTAGTAAATAACTTAGTATCAGCTGAATCTTCTCGAGCTTATTAGAACCAGCTGTTGTAAGATTATTTGAAAAATGCCATGTGTCCCAAATCTGGCGAAATCTGTTACGCGACATTACCGTGGAGAACGATGGTGTTTTGGTATAAAACTCTGAGGACCAGTAATCATCTTTTCGATCTTTCTTTACTTGGCCCGTCAATATAATCAAACCAAGAAATTTCTTCATGTCGGCCAGAGAAACATCATTCCACTTAGGCATTTTTTTACCCTTACACATCTTATCCTTATTTTCGTGATAATAGATGTTTGATTCATTTACCATCAATTGAAATAAATCATTGCCAATAAACATTTCCACAATTTCTTTTATGCTTTGCTTATTGGCAGGAAGGACTTTTGGACCAGATTGCGCAATAAAATCTGGTACATTAGGAGCTTTATCAACATCCAACCATGATTCGATGTAACTAGGTTATTCTGTAAACATTTCACTATCACTCAGATCATCGGAATCACTGGAATACTGTAATGGAGCAGCTCTTGATTTTCTTTTTGGCATCACATCACTGTCACTGTCCTCGACCCCTATATCAGAATCTTCTGATTGTATTGAATAATCTGATAGAGGATCAGCAATATAGTCAGTAAATTCACTCATATTAGAGGGGTAAAAATGCACAGAATAAGAAGGCTTATTATGCTGTTCAACTAAAAGCGTAAAGCTATGAAGGATGTACTGGCTACGGAACACGATACTCAAGAATGACCTTGTTCCTGAACCATCGTATACATTTTGTTTCGACGTAATAAAAAATGACGATCGGCGTAGTCATGACGACAGCAAACAAATCGCCAAAAAAAAAGAATGTTGCATTATCGCAGAGCCGGCGCTGAAACGACAGACCTCGAAACCCGCGTTTTCGCGGGGGCGGCGCTCAAGCGATAGACTTCGAATCCCGCGTTTTCGCGGGGCCGGCGTACAATGTGTTAACACATTGCGTACGGCGCTCTGCACGTTCAACACGCCGTCAACGCCCGCACATTTTCGAACGCTTCAGAAGCATGCTTGGCAAGCAATAGGAAGCGGATACACACATTTCTAATTTGCATTTGGTATTATATTCACATAAATTATTCTTAAATATTACTACATATATATAGTTAATACATTTATTTATTTTATAAAATTTTTTACATTTAAACTATAATATTATTTATTTTACAAACTTGAATAATGCTTTAGAGTGTGGTATCTGGTAAAGCATACTCCTTTGTGCAATGCTGTTCGGCATAATTTGCAACAGTATCTTGTTTGGCTCCTTTTTCCATTGGACGAACAAACTTTACATTGTTTGGTTGGGAACTTCTTCTTGCCTTTACTCGTTATTGGTTCCAGTACGTGCTGTTTCATATTACCAGCGAGTCTACATGGTGGGTCGACACGTAGATGATTTGTTGTATTTGAAATACCTTGTTCTATGTCCATAAATGTATCCGTTGATTTTTCTTCCGTCGTCCATAATTTCATCGCAGCAAGTAGAAAATCTTTATATTTCATTTTTTCATCATTACACGAATTATAAATCTTGAATGCATTGAACAGGCCGCAGTTGACGAGATATAATACTACCTTTTTAGGCCATTTAATTGTTTTTCTCAATATTGAGTAGTACGACAGATACTAATCTGCAAGGTCCACACCGTTCATATTTAAATTATATTCAACAATGCACTTCGGTTTCTGTACGGTTTTATATTTTCCCGTGCATTTAACCATTTCAAATTTGTGAATTGTTGAAATCATTCTCACTTCTCTCTTGTCTTTCCAAACTTGTAACAAAATATCACCTTTCCGTTTGAAAATACTCTCCCCTTTTTTTAGGTTCAACGATTTTGTTTTTAAACATTTTGGCAATCTATTAGCGCGTATTGTGCCACATATTCGGATTTTATTTTGTAATAAAAATTCAGTAATGTTAAAGTATTATAATAATTATCCATATAAAGATGGTGCCAATATCCGAAATACGGTGTAAGAATCGTTGTTATCGTGTCTTGCAATTTTTTGCCTTGTCCACAATAAATTTCTATATTACATATATATCCCGTTTGACTCTCCGATAATACTCGTACGAGTATTCCATATTTAGTGAGCTTCCGTGGATTGTATGTTTTAAATTTTAATTTTCCACGCCAAGGGATCATGGCTTCATCTAGCGACAGGTTCTGATGAGAAGTGTAAACGGTTTTAAATTTTTCTATAAGATAATTGTAAACAGGTTCTATTTTGTACAGTCTACCACTATTTTCATTCATTTTCGTGTTATCGTTAAAATGTAAATACCTTGTAACCTGTTCAAATTTGTTCCTACTCATTAATTTTGAAAAAATAGGTGTTACCAAATATGGATCCACGGACCAGTATTCTTTTATGTTTTCCTTTCGTATTTGTCCCATCAAAATAAATATTCCGAACAAATTTTTTATTTCAGAACATGATACATTTCTCCATTTTCCTTGTTTAGGAATAGCCTTATATTTATGTACATTTTGTAAATAATAACGATTTGTTTCTTCAGAAATAATTTGGAAAAATTCATTACCAAATATACATACAGCAGCTTCCTTTACGCTGCAATTTTTTTGTAATGATGTTGACGTACCACTAATTCCTTCAAAAGGTTCCAGATTTGGAAAAGTATCCTCACTTGTCCATTCTTCAATTATAGGTTCATCAGCCTCCATCTCCGAATCTTCACTTTCGCTTGAAACATTATATTTTTTATTCAGTCTTCTTCTATGTCTAATTACATCACTTAATTCAAATATATTGCTGCTATCACTAAATTCATTTTCGTCGCAAGTGTTGTTTGGTGCATCCGATAAATCATCATACACCAATTCACTTTGAGTTTCGTTTTCGTTACATCTATGTGTCATTTTGCTGTTTTTATAGAATTAGCCCTATTTCATAAAAAATTAATTTTTGTTATAAATTATTAGTAACTTGAAAATATAGATGATTTTTAAAAAAACTTACCTGCTACCTTACAAATTAAAACACGTAGTTTGAAATTGCAAAATGTACAATAATAAAACACTTTATAAGATATAGTACGTACGACAATCGGCACAGATCTACTGATGAAATGGCTATAATGATCATTTCTGCATGCTCGGAATGTCAAAATTCGGTTGTCATTTGTCTTAGGAATGCGAAAGAATTCGTCACCTTGGTAACGTTACAAAAATTATATTAAAACCGTTTGAGTGCCAAACGGCGCGATCGCGCTTCTTCTGTCCTGTCTTGAAAACTGCAGCGCTCTGAGCTGCGAAGCCCATAATTACAGCAGGCGCGAAATATAACAATAACAAAAAAATAATATAAAAAATAATAAAAATATAATATAACAAGCGCTATCGCGCCGCTTGGCAAGTTTCGATCAGGAAATGAGAAAAGCCCGTGGCACTCAAACGGTTAAAAAAAACATGAAAACGAGATATCTCGTAACCCGTACGCAACGTTCAATTTGCTAAAAACGAGATATCTCGTGACCCGTACGCAATGTGTTAAGATAACAAGCCCCAAAAGTTTTTTCATTTCTACAACATTTGTATCAACCCAATCTTTATTCTTTGTTGATGCATTATTGTTATCATTATTCTGCTGATTATGATATAAGTTCGTCTATGTGGCAAACAAATTAAATAAATCGTCCTCAATGAACAATTCCACAGTTGATAATATATCTTGTGTGCATGGTACCTGTAACCCAAACCGTTCCAGGCAAGCATGAAAGTCAGGTTTAAAATCAACTTCTGACCAATCATTTGCCACTGAATTCTCTTCATCACTTTCAGATTCACTAATTATTAGTCTTCTCTTATTTTTGAATCGTCTCACAATTAGATCGCTCCCACTGTCTGAATCACTTTCACTATCACAGCAATTATCCTCTTTTGATAACAGATCAGCATATATTTCCTCATCGAAAAGCATTTTGAAGGATATCTAACGTAAGTTTCCTATATTTGAAGGCAGCGAAAGACAGTCTCAAACTAACAAGACAAGCGTCCGCGAAAAAAGATTTCGATAATAGACTCTGGTGAATTGGGAGAGGAAAACAGTTGAAACCAATGTTTCCTGATCGTCAAATGTTTTGCTATAGTATGTCTATCTATACAAACGTCGATGTGAAGCATCATCATGGGCGAAAATAAGTCACGCCAGCGTGATAGCGGCCGATAACCGTTGGCGAGCAAAAGTCACGTCAGCGTGACAGCGGCCCGCAAAGTGTTAATAAAGAAAATTGAACATGTAAAAATTGAAAATTGAACACTTAATCTTATTTATAAACCTTGAAAATGTTTTAGGTTAAGTGTGAAACTAAAAAATCACTATTAAATTATTTAAAAAATTGTAAACACATAAATATTGTCGCTTTGATAATGAAGATAATAAATATTTAGATAGATCTGAATATACGCACATACATATGTCTTCTTTTTCTCTTTTTTTTAAACACTTTGCCTTCCGCACGATTCATAAATGTTTATTCGCTTTGCGCTGGCAGCGCTAATTCGGATCACTTGACTTGTCGTCGGCCGTTCTTGAAATTATCAGGAGATTATAAATTGTTAAGTTTTACTAATCTCATCGTTAGTTTTCATAAGTTCTTAACCCTGTTCCCCTAATTTCATGAAATTTCGAAGATATACATATGTAAATAGATACAAAATATGTTTCTTTTATATATTTGTTTATTTGCATTTTCTTTGGTACTTTGTATTTCTCTTTCGTACGGTACGCAGCAAAACAGTCTCTAAGATGTAAGGCAACTCCACAAGACTTGCACATTAAGATTGTTATTTTTCTTTTTCTGTTTTTGGAACATACATGATAGTTTCTTCGTTTTCGTTTATTCGTTTCGTCAGACAAGACGTCCGCGCATTCGTCGTAAATATTTGTATCTTCTCTTTCGTCTGTCATAATAAAAGGGCACAAAAATTTATACAAATAAAAACTTGATGACTTTTGTAACTTATTGTTATTGAAACAAAGCACTAGCAGAAAGCAAAAGATACTAAAGTGCTGTCGCCGCCAACTGAGCGATGCTGTGCACACAACACCAATGATGCAGAGACAAAAATCAGTACGCATGAAAGTTTGATGATGAATATCTTTTGAACGCTTTATTTAATCGCGAAAACATAAGACACCATTTTTATAGAGCAGTTAATTTCCTACAAAAATTTGTATTGTGCACTTCTTAATAGTCATTTAATGTCGAGTTATAAAATTCATAAGCAAAAATGAGATTTATCTAAAAATCATCAAATTTCAATCTTCAATATCATTCAAATGGTGAGGTTTACAGAAAAATGATACGATACCTTTTTTGTAGAGCATTAAATTTCCTACAAAATTCGTCTACAACATTTTTCTGTACAATCAATAAATAATGAGGTATGAATTTTAATCTATTGGACTGAAAAAAAAAATAAAAAACTGCGATGCGGAGGATCTTCCTATTAAAATTAAGAGCTCATATTGGGTGAGAATTCTTTTAAGGTGTCTAGGAACCCATTTTTGCGTGGCACTTGAAAAAAAAGTGTCATTTTTTTGACCCACCCTAATATATATATATATATTTTTTGTTATGCCCTGGGAGAAGGTTTAACTTTCTTTTAAAATAACTAACACAAGATTTTAATGTCTAAACTATAGTCACATTTAATTGTTTATTTTGATAACGTAAAGTCGCACTTCAACTAGAAAACTAATCATTACTGTTAAATGCTAACTAAATTGTTGTTATTATTGTGGAGTTAATTTTATAACATAAAATTAACGTAAGATACTTTATTACGATTCTTTCATTTATTCTCAAATAAATTCTGTAACTAGGAATGCTTAACGATTCGTAGTTTATTCTATGAGTACCATTCTGTAACTGGCCAAAAAGGTGCCAGAGAACATACACCGCAATCCTAAGTATCACTACGCCATGGGAACAAACAGGCAATAAGGTGTGCTCTGCCCAGCCGCTAGCGTGTAAACACCACTGTCAGCAACTTTGAAAGATAACGTTCAAAGAATAAGAATAATCTACAGAGGCATAACAATATATATATTTTAATTATTAAAAAAACGGTGATGGTAATTGAAAAATCAGATTTATTACAAATTATTAATTGTTATGTTGAAATAACGGTGTAACAACTGCATAATCATTGCAGGATGGTAATAACAGATATACACATTTACATTTTAAAAATGAAGGCTCAATAGAAATAGATTGACTCGTCTTAATATCTATCAAATAAATATTTAACCTTTTTGAATCGCATAGATCCCTATAGAACGAATTTAATTTTGTATAATGTTTTCCTACTATACGAACAACATTATCAATCATTTTGAAATTTTCAATTAAAATGATGGTATCATTTTTTAATAAACAACAGAAGCCATTTTTTGTTATTGTTCAAAGTAAATCCATTAAACTGCAGAGATGTGATTTTTGAAGAATTTCTTTCAAAGTGTAAGATCGGGTAAATTATTAAATTTTTTTTTTTTTTTTAGAACAGGTAAACTGTTTTCCTCATGAATCGGTTACAAATTTGATCAAGAGGTTTTGGTGCGTCACTAAATTTATATTTAATTTTTCGTAAATAGTTTTTAAATTTGAATGCACTGAAGTTATCTAAGTGTCCATGATTCTTAACTACTTCAGGAAGATGAATTAAATTATGCACATTATATGATAAGTTTTTTCTCCCATATAATTTTTCATATTCATCTACGAACCATCGTAATAATTCAGTCGCATAATTGTTGTTGAGACTGAAACATGGAATGGGATCACATAAAATGCGGATTGCTACATTTAAAGCAATGAAGTGGTTATACTGTCGACTAGGCATACAATTTTTTAATATGACAGGACCAGTATATAGAAAAAATTGTCGACACTCCGTAGCTTTCCACTTATCAATCATATCAAAAAATCTTGGTTCTCGCGAAAATTCAGATGGAATAAAGCTTTTCAAATCCGTAAATGATTTTTTGATTAATTTTAATTGGTCTTGAGATAAGTTAACATTGCATGGACTTCGAAACCATAATTGTACTAAACGTTTTAGTACACCTAAACAAACTAAATGCATGTAATCTAAAGGGAATTGTGTTACCATGCCAATATTTAGGTTAGGCAGAATAGATTTTCTTCGATGATGTTCTTCTTGACTCATATTTTTAAATGATTCGTTTGTTCGTAAAGGGCTATTGAGCTTAGGAAAGTAAACACAACCGTCACACTCTCCCTTCTATAACATTTGGAGCAGCTGAAGTATCCACTATGATACTTCATGAGTGTTAAGAAAGCTCTTGCAGGAGCATCGCATATAAAAGAACTAATGACAATATTAATTTTTTTTTCATTAATTTAATACCATTTTTAAAAATCTCTTTTATATCTTCGACGAACGGAGAGATATAAAAATTAGCATCTTCAGGCTTAGAAAATCCGTGATAAAGACCGACTATAAACGGCTCCGTATAGAAATTAGCTTTAATAGCCACTAGTATTGGCAAAAATTGACTTTTCGATGATTTGGAAAATGACTTCCCGTCACAATTTATTTGAATAGAAATAGTATTAGGAATTTCAAGAAAATATTTTTCAATCGAGCGCTTTAATCCAGAAGTGATCCCAAAATGGATATATGCACCCCCATTGACATGAATAATTTCTCCAGTAGCATGTCGAGGTGTTTTCATTAAGCTTCGTACATCCTTTTTCAGTTCTTCATTGTGCCCATTTTTCCTTAAAATTTTAATTAAACTATTTGCAGCCCGCTGTGAAATATTATTTTGAGTAAACCAAATACGCAAGTTTGCTTTTAAATCATTTGAAGTATTAACGTCATCAATTTTATCAATTTGATTGTCGGATTCACGTAAATAAATTTCATCAGTCACGTCAACAAAAAATAATAACAATAAATAAGATCATCTAATGACAAAATTTGATATAGATCTCTTTCATTTGATTGATTACCACAGAAATCTTCTTAGAAATTAACGTTTTTTTTTGGAGAGTCGGGTCATAATAATAATAATAATAATAATATTATTAATATTATTATTATTATTATATTATTGTTATTGTTATTTGCTGCTTTGAATAGTTCCCTCCTCTTTTGATTTTCTGTTATATAATCATCATGAGAGTTAATCACATTTTTAAACATTTCTCTCGCTAGTTGGTATTTCCTTCGTCTTAAAAGATATCGAACTTCTTTTCCCATATCGATATCTAAAAATTACGGAGAATAAGCAATCTGAAATAAATTTAAAAAATTGGAATTTCATTAAAATAAAATTGTGGGACGAGCGCGCCTCCATGCCAAACTTATCGGGCATTCGTGAGAGAGATTGGTTGGTAGGATAGCTGAATTGGTTAGAGAGCAGTCACCCGGAAAGCGAAAGATCCGTGGTTTGAATTCTGGTCTAGTAAGTCTAGCGGTCCAATTTTTTTCACGAATCTCGCAAAATTAGTATAGTTTCAATGTTTAATAAATAAATGAAGTTTCTGCGGTTTTATAAATGACTTCGTAAACAAATATTGGATATTAACCCTTTGCGGTCGGCAGATTTCGCTTTTGGGAGTACCAGCAAGTCGGAGCAAATCTAGCGTTTCGCAGTTACTTTTCCGTACAGGATTTGAAGTCAATATATGGATATGAAAACACACAGAATTTGTTAAAACTGATTTTTTGTGTTTAAAACTACTTATAATATGTAAGAATACAAAACTTTTAATCTCTGTAATGTGCTAAAGAATGGTATTTTGCGAAACAATCACCGATATGAAGTCCCGGCTTTCGTGTACAAGTATCACAGAACGTGTGTGTTTGTCGTCTTTTTCCTGAAGTTTTCCTGTCGGAACATACTGCACAGTCTTTCTTGCCTCCAGAACGAATTATATGTAACTGATTATTTAATCTATTGTCTACGAATGACGTTGAAAATTGCGCTGTAGATGGTGTTGGGTGCTGGAAATTTCCTACTAACTGTTCGACTAAATATTTCAAAAAATTTAAGTGCGTTAGTGGCTTTTCGTTGTTCCGTTGTTTTGTTATTTTATACATTATTTATGAATTGATGACGCACATCTTCATGCCCCAAAAACATAATTTTCTCCACCATTTAAGGTAGTACCCCCCTGTGAAGACCGAAATTTTAATGCTTTTTCATAAATTTTTTTGAATAGGAAAACAAAATGCGATCGTTTTGAAATTTTAATATGTTTCTATTAGTATCCTAAACTATACAAAAAAATTTTTTTTAACCTAATTTGGACAAGATTTGTCCCTTTTTTTATCGTCAAATTGGAGTCCCCCAATTCAATTTACGAAAGCACAAAGCCTTTGTAGACGTCTGAAACAAAAAAACTAACAATACTTATTATTCTTTAGGCCTAATTGTAGACATGATACCAACAATATGTATATTTTTCTCAAATAAAAACAAAATTACGGACGTGTGAAAAAAAAATTTTTAAAATCGGTACTGTTTCTTTCCTTTAATTGTTTAAAAATATATATTTATTATTAAAATGTTAAAGATTTTTAAGGTTCCAGTCATCAGAAGAATATGTGTAAAGAATAACTGGCAAAAATTTTAGCCTAATAAGTTCTACAGTTTTTAGTGAGTGCTTCCGCAAAATTTCAAAAACATAGTTTCGAGAAAAACACGTTTACAGTTTAGAGAACAGATTTTAAAAAAAATTATACTTTTATTATTCTGCTATGCCTGGTGCATATGGGGCTTTGGAATTTTCTTCCCTGGTTACTAAATACGTTAAGGTGCGTTCTCCTTAACGCGAGGAACGGGCCATGGAGAAAGAAATAGGCCAATGAGACTCCGTGTCGGGGAAAGAAACTTCCCATTTTTACTTTTATCCCTTGGGACGAGATTTATTCACCGAGCGTGGTGTGCCACGTGTTAAAGAAAAGAATACAAAGAAAGACAGTTTTATATAAAGACACAATGAGAGGAGAGCGACCAGCCAGTACGACGGATAAAGCGAAAGTGTTTTGTGTGAATGCACCCCCACGGCGATCCAGGCATCCGGAAATAGAGAGAGCAACGATCGCAGTGATCACGTTTCTGCTCTGACCAATCAAGGGCGTGGTCAGCAGTGCAGCCAGACCGTGGGTAAATCGTACCCTCTCCCTGTGCCACTGTGGGATTGCACACAATGAAAGTTACCCATGTCGTGTGTTCGAGATGTCGAAAGAAGTCGAGTGTAACCGAAGTTGGCGGGCACGCCGGAGTGGCACACTATGAAAGCGACTCGTGTCCACGTGTTCGAGATAGCGAGGAAAGCCGAGAATAAACGAAATCGCACGTCAGAATAAGGGAAAAAGTACTCCCACCATGTAGCACGCTGGAGTAGCGCTACAAAAGCAATCCGTGTACGTGTGTCGGGATATCGGAGAAAGCCGAGAATAGCCGAAGCGTCTACCGAATCGCGGGAAAACAATGCTGGCCTACGAAATGGCTTCAACTATAAGTTATGAAAGTTTAACACCCTATTTTTTTTTTTTTTTAGATACATCAATAATTAATTAAGTAACCAAGGTTACATAAAATAATTATTTCATTAATTAATTTGAAATTAAAGTCTCAATTGCAGTTTTTATATAATCTAAGTTTTAAATTTTAATAATTCTTTTATGGCCTGCTGGTCGTATGCGGGACTGACGAAAGAATGGTCCACGGTTCGATGCTCCGTTACGGTTATTTTATTTTTATTTTTTATTAAACAAAAAAAAAAATAATTTTGTAAAACGCAGTTCAGAAACTCTTTTTACAAATATTTTATTTAAAATAAAAAAAATGTAATTATGCTTAAAATTATTTGGAAAAAATAAAGTTCAGAGTTTAAGCTTTATTTTTTAATTAAAATTAGGTACATTTTAAAATTAAAAAAAAAAGTTTTTAATTACAAAATAAAAATAATTTTAAAATTCAAAAATCAAAATAATTATAAGATAAAAAAAACGTTTAATGTGAAGACGAGTCCAGAGTTATAATTTTCATTTTGTTAAAATAAAAAAAAAATTTGTGCTATATAAAAAAATTTTTTTTGAATAAAAATTAAAACAGATAGAAAATAAAATTAAATTAAAAAAAAACAATTTACATCTCAAAAGTTTCGAACTTAGTACCCCAGTTGCTTCAAACCAGAGCATATACCACAGCCCCATTGCGGTTACTCGTTTCCACATGAAATAGAAGATCATTATAAGCCAAAAAATTAAAAAAATTAAAAAAAAAATATATAAATTAGTAAAACGTTGAGCCTGAAACTCAAACTTCTTTTTAACTAAGAATGAAAAATAATTTAATACATCAAAGAAATGAAATACAAATATGAATGAAAGCAACCTATCCAGAGTGGGCTAAACCTGAAGCAACCTAATCTGCAACTAACTACTAGAGGACTAACTATTTATCATCGTTTTCATTCGTCACCCATTCATCGCCACTTTCATACGCACACAAATGTAATTTTTTCGGATCTTCTCGCTCAATCGTAGCATATAAATTTTTCGATGACATTAATTCTAAATGTTCCCTATCGATAGACATGTTTACCGCGTTCAACTTTTTGGATTTTAAGCTAGATCTAATTACGCAAATAGAATTTACTGTTTCCGCACAAAGGCGGAAACTTTTCTTTGTTTTTGTGTCAGGTAAGAAAGAAAACGCCCTTTCAGCCGCAGCATTAGAGTGAGGAAGTGAGAGATAATAAGAGATAATAGGTATAAAAACTCCCTTGTACAACGATTCCATGATAGAGTTGTTTAAACCCCATGTACTTTTCGCAACTCTGGCAAATTGGCTGAAAATGGTCTTACTCTTGTAATAAATGTAGTTAACATGTGGGGTTATGTTCATTCTTGTTCCATATGTGACTCCTAAATATCGTGATTCTGAAACCATTCTTAGTGATCTATCTCCAAGTTTGACAGTTAGTGGTCTTCTTATATCTAAGAAACCTTTAAGAAGTAATATGTGAGATTTTGTCACTGATAGTACTAGTTTTTGTTTTGTACACCAGCTATTCAAGTTTGAAGTAACCTCATTTGTCTTAAGCTCAAGAGCTCTTCTGCTATCACCTTTCACTATTATAGCAGTATCGTCAGCATATGCAATTGCTTCGTTTTCCGTATTAGAGATTTCTTCCAGAACATCATCAAGGATGATGTTCCACATTAATGGTCCTAATACGGATCCCTGTGGGCAGCATTTGCTTACAACTTTTGATATCTGGGTAGTATTAGTTGTAATTCTTGCTATTCTATTTGAAAGATAGCTCGAAATAAGGTTATATACGTTTCTGGGGCAATCTCTGCGCTTAAGATTGCTGAGTACACTAGGCCACCATACACCATCAAATGCGCCAGAAATGTCGAACATGAGGCCGATAGCATACTTGTCGCTGGTTTGATGCACAATGTCTCTTAATTTTACAATTGCATCTTCTGTTGATCTGCCTGGCCTGAAACCGTACTGTCTAGTCGATGCCAAAGGGTGTGTATGTGATATTGTCTGAAGTCTTCCAGCAATAAGTTTTTCCAGAATTTTCCCAAGTATTGGAAGTAAAGAAATAGGTCTGTAAGATTTTAAATCAGTTGCTGACTTGTCCATGCTTTTTCTCAGTATCCTAATTTCCGCTATTTTCCATTGATTTGGGAAAGTCCCCTGAATTAGGCATTCGTTGAAGAGATCTCGTAATTTATTAGACAGTACAGGCATAGCTTTCTTTATCATTTCTGATTCAATTAGATCGTGTCCAGGAGCCTTCCTATTGCCTAGTTTTTTTATAGCATTTTGTACTTCAGAAACATTAAATAGCGGTGCGTCCTGTGTGCCTGGTGCTAGAAGTGTGTCACTTCTAGTAGTAATGTGCCACTCTGTTTCATTGTCCACATTATCATCAGGAATCATGTTATTGAGCAGTGTTTCCATTGTGTCATTAAAGTTTAATGTTTGTCTGCCACTTTGATTATTTGTTTCAATGACATTTTCAATAAGGATTTTGTTTCTTTGAATTTTATACACAATACTTCATGGTTTCTTATTACCAATATCAATGACAAACTTCTCCAAACTTTCTTGTTTTGCTTTCGCGATGTTCTTTATATATTGGTTTCTTAGTCTTTTATATTCCGTTTTATGTATTATTTTTAGTCTATTGTTTATTGTTTTATTATATTTTCGTCGGGCTCTTTTGACTAATTGTCGTAGACTAGTTAGATCACTGTTCCACCATGGGGCAGACTTGGAAAAGCGTTTCTTTTTCGGAATACAAGTTTGCGCTGCTCGTAATAATGCATGTTCAATATTATTTGCAGCATCTGTTGCACTATTAGTACCTTCATTGTTAACTGTATCCATGATGTTAGATAAATTTCTAATATACTTTTCCCAGTCTGCTTTCTTGGTATTAAATCTATCACCTTTGAGACTTATGACCTTATCTGAGGCTGATGTTATTTTAAATGTTAAAAGGTTGTGGTCACTTGTTGTTTCGCCGTTGTGTATCTTCCAATTAGAAATAGAGTTAATACAGCTACTGCCAGCGATTGTGATATCAATATTATCCTGTCCTCGTGTATCTTCAAAGGTGAAGGTTTCAGATTCTTTGTTGGCTATGTGTAGTTGGAATTGCGATAATAATTCTTCAAGTGCTTCTCCTTTTTCGTCTGTACATTTACTAAACCAAGATGTTGACTTAGCATTTGAGTCTATGCAAAATATAATATTCTTCCTGTTCAGCACCATTAGGATATTTTCCAGATGAAGTATATATGGATCAATATCCTCACAGTGTTGAAAATATGCACTAACCAAGTAAAACTTTAAATTGTCAATTTTAATCTCGACGCAAATTATGTGGGTGTTGCTTAACTGCTCAATTTTAATAACATCAATTCTATTGTTAAAAATTACTATTGCCGCTTTAATATTATTAGATGCTATAACATTTGAGAATGTTTTAGTATCTAGTATCACTTTAGTGCATATTCCCATGCCTGCCACCTTATTATGATACGAATAAGGTTCTTGGACAGCAAATATGTCTATCTTGTGCTCAAATGCTAATTGCCTTAGTTCATCTGATACAGACTTTGAGTTTTGCGCATTTATTTGTCCTATCGTTACAGTTTCCCTAGTAATATAAGTTGTAGAGTTACTTACTATAATCTACTTTTTGGATGTAGCTGGCAAGTGCAATCTTATATGCTGGGCATTCTGCTGAACGCGATGAGTGATTGCAAGGTTTTCCTGCCCTTTTGCAGTTGATGCATGTTGGGTTCTTATCCTTCGCTTTGCACTCCTTGTAGTTGTGTCCATCACATCCGCAATGTCCACATGTGTCGGTCTTAGCTTTGCAGTGTTTCGACACGTGACCAAAGGATTGGCACTTGTAGCATCGGCTTACGACGGTGTGGTCTCTAATCCGTAGGGATAGCCATCCAATGTAAACCTTATCATTTTTTAGAAGGTTGTTCCTTGCATTAGGTGATACCTCTAGGATCACGTTGACATTATCAGAGTTTTTGCAGTCTGATCTGTGAGAAATGGAGATTTCTTCAGCAAATTTACTTTTTGGCAGTTCTTCCATATTTTGCTGTCTGAGTGCTTCGAGAAACTCCTTATTACTCATTTCTTTTGGTACGTTTTGCACCATGAGCATTGGTCTCTTTTTAGATGGTACACCGGTTCGTAAGCCAACCTGTTGCCATTTTTCAGCATTGATAACTCGTTCGAGATCTTCCTTTGTTTTAGTCTTGATAAGAATTCCGTTATTAGAGATTTTCTTTACATTGCAAATCTTCAGCTTTTCTTTGGCAGGTGCCATATTTGCCATGACCGTTTTTTTGTCTCTTCGCTAGTGCAGATTTTGCTTTCTATAGTTGGGTAGATTGCAACTACGTGTCTCGTTGTGCTTGTTGTCTTGTTTGCTTCCTTTGCCACAGCAGGAATTTTGAGACGGTCTGCATAGCTAATTGTTTTTGGCTGTGTCGTATTACTCTTTTTCAGCTCATTAATGCTGCTAGTTGCTACGAGGATAGCCTGTTCCAATTTTTGTAACTTATCGTCAATTGATCTCTCTGTAGGTTTTGTCTTCTTTATGCTTTCATTCTCTTCTTTTAGCTCCAAGATTGTTTGGAGCATAGCAGAAACATTGTTTTTAATTTCGATAAGATTGTCAATGACTATTTCATCGACTTCTATATGTTTAAGATTTCTCTCAAAACGTCTAAAACTTTTAATTTTTTTCTCCATCTCGTTTTCTTGTTGTTTTTTCATCGGTTTTTTTGGCACTTGGACTTCGTTATTGAGCTCTTCGTCACTCCATTTTTTCCGTTTCTTAGCCTTGATTTTCCAAACAGAAGCTTCCTCAGCGATTTCCATAGCTTCTACTGAACTATTTTTTAGAGGCGGGAAATCCATTGTTTTCACAGGCTTATTTTTAAATGCAGTCTTTTCTATGGAGCGTCTTGATTGGCTGCTCGACATAGGTTTGTCCAAACCGGACAGTTTCGCACTGAGTTGCAGTGCGGCGCACCACTCGCGCGGGATAAACTTCCGACTGAAAAGTTTATCCAAGATGGCAGCACAGTAGTCTGAGAACACAAATATAGTTTTTCGTTAATGTTTCTCTTTCGCTACTTCAACTAATACAAATAAATATATTAGTTTGTTCAGAATTTTTCACACTTTACACTTATCACAAAGTCATAATTAGAGAAAGCAATATTTCACAAGTTTCCACTGGTAAAACACGGAGCGACGTGCAGACGTCCTACACACTTTCATCCAAGGGGCGCTAGTGCAACACGTATACAGATGGCAGATTAAAAAATTCGAAAGATTCGCCATATTGAAGTGCATAAGACTGGCGCGAAAATACTGCATGCGCGAAAATGAAGCGTAGTAGATCTTCTTTCCACCTATAATAAAGAAAAATTTCGAAAGGTTAAAAATACGATATAGGACCACAAAAATTGTCAAAATATACTCAAAAAATCAAAATTGATCCTTTTATCCTTCATATATTATAATAGGAAGGTGTAAAACTTACAAAATATCTTTTAATTACCTGATCTTAACGGGACGATGACACTCCGATGTGTTCTCCACGATTGACGCCATGAAACTGAAGAATTCATACGAAAGCTTGGCTGTGATTGGCTAATTCCTTTTTTTGAACATGAAAAGGGTCATCACAGCTTCTTACACGGACAGAATCTGACCTTTTTCATGACCACGCTGGTCAAACTACATATGATAATTTATTTATTAAATAAATTAAAAATCATTTCTATTTTTCTAATAAATGTATACAAAACTTATAAATAATCTAAAAATAATGAATAGAATAAAGATAATGTAGACATTAAGAAATCTTTGTCGTTTTGCACAAAAGAACAAAATCGTATAGAAGAGAATTGTCGATAGAAAAATGTCTAATATGAAATGCAGCATATAAAAGAATAAATTTCCAAAATCTATATCGATAAAGAATCCTTACAATAGGAATACTTTCAAAGATGAATATAATTGTTTTAAATATATTTACAATAACGTTTATACACGATTCACACGAAGATTATTCCACATGATTTTCTATGCTATAAGATACTACATTCTCTTTATTCTATTCATTATTGTTAGAATAATTATGAATAACGTGTACATTTTATTTGTAATCGAAAAAAGAAACATAAATTTATAACATATCTAAATTGTTTTCTATTTAATGTATGTTAAAACATATAAATGTTTAAACCAATGTATATGCATAGAAAGAATCTGAAATGTAATTAGAGAATATAAGAATGATAAAATAATTGTTAAATAATTAATATAAGTGCATATTGTTATCTAATAACTTATAACATATGATCTATGTACCTTTCTCTTCAAGATTCACCTTTTAACTGAGGCATTATCCTCTACGAAAATGCTTTTATTCAATGTTGGTTATTTTATTTTCTAAATGCTGCCCATGTATGTAACGAAATAAAACATTTCAATTAAACAGAGATTCACTCTATAACTTTTTAATTTTTACACTTTTTTTACAAGTACTTATTTTTACTAGTATTATAAGAAAAATGTTGGAATTACATTGTGTATTATTCAGCAATCTAAAGATGTTTGTAGATCAACTGCATTATAGAAAAATTTTTAAGTCTACAAAAATCTGATCTAATATTATCGGAAATTTTTCGTTTCTTTTATGTATACATGTATTTTCTATGATACAATATTGATTATATTGCAGTAATTATGCTAAAAAATGTATGTTATTTTCGCATACAATAAAAGTTTTTATGTTTCTTTACTGCCTTAGAGAAAAAATATAGGATTACAAAAATGATATTTTTTTTTATTTGCAGCAAAAATGCACGTGCAGACAAAGTATGAGTAACGAGTATAATAAAGTAGGAATATTTTATGCACATTAAAATAATATTTTAGAAACAATCATTCCATTATAACGTCGACCGATAAGTCAGTACTGGAAGAACGCAATGTCGGTATTACCGACATTTACTTATCGACTGACCTAGTTACCGACCGAAACTGTCGGTAATGCAGAGTCGAATTTAGACGTCACTGGACGTGACAACTACAAAAAAGGTTATATACAAAGATATTGTATTTCCCTTACATTTCAAGATATATTAAAAAATTAAACACAAATACCCTCCTTTTTACACATTTCTCTAAAAAAACTCCAAAACTAAGCAAGATAGAGTGATTTTATAAATATTATGTTTTGTAGACAATTTTATTTACTTCAGAAAAGATTATATACAAAGATATTGTATTTTTATTACTTTTCGAAATATATTAATAAAATAAAAAACGAATTCCCACCTTTTTTTAGATTTTTTAAAATATCTTAAAAACTAAGCAAGATAGAGCGATTTTACAAATATTAGGTTTTGTAGAAAATTTTATATACTATGTTACGTCTCACTAAGAGATTTCACGAGTAGCCGCTGTCACCTGTTCTTACTTGAAGATTACGAACAAATTTAGAAATTTTTTGACCGGTCACGATCTTGCATACGTTTACTCTTAAAAGAGAAAAGAGATGACTATGTTCTATTAAACAAGAGAGAGCAAACTTAGTAACAAAATTTAAATAAACTGATTGTAAACATTGACACTGTTGGTAATGCAGATTTCTCTATGAACGACAATGGATTTTCAATGCTCTATTTTATCCAATCTACAAAATACAATTTATCGATGGTATTTTTATTACTTTTCGAAATATGTAGATAGATATTTACTGCGTCTCCGAAGGGTGGCACTCCTTTAACAATTATCTCCTTAACCTAACTTAACACTACCCTCTCCTTCACTTCCTCTTCTTCCTCTCCCCCTTCACCCGTTCCAAACCTCCACTTCTTCCTCCCTTCTTCCCCTCCTTGCCTCTCCTTCTTGTCTCTCATGCTCTCAATCCTCTTCATCCACTCCTCCCCTATTCCACTCTCATCCAATATTTCCTTGATCCTCTCTTCCACTCCTCTCCCGTCCTCCTCCACGACCGCTCTACTGCAGCCCTCCAACACGTGCTCCCATGTCTCTCTCTCCCAACCACACACCCTACATTTTTTCTTCTCCTCCTTTTCCCAGTGTCTCCCTTCCCTCATCTTATTCCCCAATCTAAATCTCGCCACTCTTCTTTTTCTCTCTTCACTCCACTTTCCTACCCAATATCCTGGCAAACCCCTGCTACCACCGTCTTGTACCACATGTTGTATCTCGATTCCAATATCTTCTCCCATCTCTCCACCTCCTGTCGCCTTCTTTCCTCCCTCTCAATCTCCTCCCACCTTTCCACCACCTCCACCCCGTCCTGCGATATCCTCTCTTTGAACTTTATCCTCTCTACTTCCCACTTTGATTTCCGTACTTCTATCTCCCTTTCTCTCTCCTGCGCCTCCTTCCAACACTCTCTCGCCAGCTCACTTCCCTCTCCTCTCCTTAACTTCTCCTCATACTACCACGCTCTCCTCGCTGCCTTTATTTTCAATTTGTCTCTCTTCCCTTCCTCCCTTACCATTTACCCTGGTGTTCTCCAGTCCACCCCCATAGTCCACCTCAAAAATCTTTCCTGCACCCCCTCGATCTCCATCCTCTCCTCCCACCCCCATATTTCCGCTCCATAACTCAAAACCGTCCACACTAGCTTGTCAAAAAGCCACAGCCTCCTCACCCAATCCTTGCCGAACATCCTCTTCCCCAATCCCCAAATCTGCCTCATAGCCGCCCCAGCCTTCTTCACCCTCTCCTTCACATGCGCCTCTTGATCTCCATTCTTTCTGAACACATAGCCCAGATATCCAAACTCCTTCACCTCCTCTATTCTCTTCCCCTTTCAGTTCCAATCAATCTCTCTATTTCTTCCCCCTCCTCTCCTAAATCTCACAATCTTTGTTTTCTTCACACTAACCTCCAATTTCTTCCTATCACAATATTCCTCCATTCGCCTCAGCATGCTCTCCATCTCCTCCTCCCTTTCCGCCAACAACACAACATCGTCTGCATACGCCAGTGAGCAAATCCTTCTCCCTCTCACCTTAACCCCTCCCCATCTTCCTTTCAACAGCTCCTCCTCCAAGTCCGCAGTCAGGAGGTTAAAGAGCATCGGGCTCATTGGACATCCCTGCCTGACCCCTCTTGCCGTCCAGAATCTATCACCCTCCTCCCCCCTGCCTTCACCCTACTCGCTGTTTCATTCAGTACTTCCTTCATCCTTTCTCTGAGCCCTTCTCTTATCCCTCTCTTCTCCATCCCACGCAGCAGCACCTCCCGATCCACCGAGTCAAAAGCCGCCTTGAAGTCCAGGAACGCCGCCACCAGCTTCCCCCTCTCTCTCCTTCCTTGTCTTCCCACCAGATAATTCAACTGTCACGTCCAGAGACGTCTAAATTTGAATTTCGTGCACTACACCCAAAAGTTTTAAATTTGGTAAACTCTGTCGTATTTGAATATTATTAATCTATTTAACTTTTGCGTAAAAGTAATTTGTTAAACTTTAGTTCGTATAATTTTTCGTGAAAATAGTTCTATAAGTACTATGTAGACCCGGCGAGATAAATTTTCTTTTTCCATATATACATATATCTCCTACTGTTGTTTTAGTATATAAATTCGATACTTTGTATGTACATTAGTTATTAGATCAATCATAATAGATAATTTTCGTTCGCGCTAATGTACCTTTTTTTCACGCTATATACTTAAATATTTGGTAATTATACTTTTCTTCTCCTTATTGTTACTATTCTTTGTAAAGATAATTCTGTATTTCTTATGAACGACCATCGATAAATTGTATTTTGTAGAATGGATAAAATAGAGTATTGAGAATCCATTGTCGTTCATAGAGGAATCTGCATTACCGACAGTGTCGGTCGGTAACTAGTTTAGTCGATAAGTAAATGTCGGTAATACCGACATTGCGTTCTTCCAGTACTGACTTATCGGTCGACGTTATATTGGAATGATTGCTTTTAAATTATTATTTCAATGTGCATAAAATATTCATACTTTATTATATTATATTCGTTACTCATATTCTGTCTGCACGTGCATTTTTGCTGACGGCGCAGTCCCAGGAGCTCGCGCTTGATAACATTCCAATGTAACTGACACTTTTCTTTCTTCGGAGAATTCGCGCTTGATAAAATTCCAATGTAAGTAATACTTATTTCTCTTCAAAAGAATTCGCGCTTGATAAAATTCCAATGTAAGTAATACTTATTTCTCTTCGAAGAATTCGCGCTTGATAGTAGCTAATATTTTTGTCAGCGAATTCTTCTTCTTGACTTGGGTCTCACAGTGTGGGGGTCAGTAGTGGGGGAAGCATTTTTGCGTAAGTGGGAGGTACTCCCACTCTTCCGAAACGGACGCTTCTTGCGATGCTGCGTTCATCCATGAAGTCAGTCCACCATATACAGTAATTGAGTACGTGTCTAAACTTAGTCTAAAAGTTGTCTGGTTTTGTAATAATTTTCTAGGTCCATTTATAAGTCCATCTTATATAATCATTTAGTACGTGTCAAAAATTTGTCTTAAGTTTTGTTCTAGTACTCCAAGTGTACTTATAAAGTCCACCTTATATAATTATTGAGTACGTTTCTTAAATTTGTCTAATGTTCGTTTAGTTTTGATTTTAAGTGTTATTATATTAATCTACTACTGCGTGCGTCTAAGTCGTGTGTTCGTGAGTTGAACGGCATTTGCCTGGTGTGATCTGATTCGATTATCGACGATTTATGAATATTAACTTGGTATTTTAACTTAGGTTGATTTACAATTAATTTATTTAAATTTCGTTACTAAGTTCTCTCTCTCTCTTGTTTATTAGAACTTAGTCATTGACTTTAAACATTTTATTCTTAGGTATTATTGCTATCATAAATCTTGGCAAGCCTAAGTCCTTTATTTATTACCAAATTAATATTCCGTCGACATTGTTCTTTAATAATTGTGTGTGTGTGCAACAAGGTGTTTATTATGTAACAATTAAAATCTAAATTTAAATTTTTAAATATACTATATTGTTATTCTACATTGTGATTGTGATTTAACAACTGCACCCTTCCTTCAAACGCCAATTTCAGTCAGCATATTTGGATTGTATCTCCCATTGGCCAGCACCGGAAACCAGGTAAGAATTAAAGATTTCGTTAACATCCAGGGTTGAGTTTTCTTTGACTTATAGACGTCCGACGCTCCGGTATCCGCGAGTAAAGCCTATCCCGGGTAAAGTACTGGATAAGCAGGCTGACCCAAAACCAGGCATTGACTTTCTTTCTCTTATCCGAGTAAACGACTGCTAAATCGTGACCGGTTGAGAAATCTCTAAATTCGTTCTTACTCTTCAAGTAAGAACTGGTGACAACGGCCACTCGTGAAATCTCTTATCGAGACGTAACACAACACATATATATTGTCTATCGTTCCTAGACCTCTCCTAAACCCTGTCTTGTTCTGCGGCACCATCTCCTGCCTCTCCACCTCCTCCTCTATCCTGTCCGCCAGAACTGCTGCGTACACCTTGTACAGAGACGGCATGAGTTTTATGCCTCTGTAGTCAGTCACCTTCTCCCCCTTCTCCTCTCTTTACTATCGGAATTATTAGCCCCTCCTTCCACTCCTCCGGCCAGCTCTCCCCTCTCCACACCCCATTGCAGACCGCCCTAATCATCCTTAGCCCCTTTCTTCTTCCAAACTTCCAGGCCTCGTTAGGGATTGCATCTATTCCCGCCGCTTTTTCTTCCTTCAGCTTCTCTACTACCCTTTCCATCTCTTTCATACTTATCTCCTCTTCTCCATCTTCTCCCATCCCCCTCCCTTTATCCAGTACGACTCTTTCCTCCGTACTACCCAGCAACCTCATGAAGTGCTCTCTCCACTCCTCTTTCCCTATGTTCTCGCTCACCTTCTTTCTCCTAACTCTTCCTCTGTTCACTATCTCCCAAACTTTTTGTTCCGTCCTCGCCTCCCCTATCTCTCTCATCACCCTGTCTCTCTCCTCCTCCTTTTTCCTTTCACACAGCTGCTTGTACTCTGTCTTCCTTCTCCCGTACTCTTCTCTTGATCCTCTCCCCCTCCTCCACTCCCTTAATACCCTCCTCGTTTCGCTTTTTATCCCCCTGCACTCATCGTTCCACCATCCCTCCTTCCTTCTCCCTCCCCTTCTTCCTCCTTTCTCCTCACTCCTCACCATTTCTCTTTTCACCTTCTCTGTCATCTCCTTCACTATCTCCTTCACTCCGACCTTCTCTAATCTTACTTCACTTATTCCCTTTTGATACTCCTTCTTCATCTCCACCGACCATTTGCCTCGTTTTCCTCCCTTTCCTCCACTCTTCCTCATTCTACTGCCCCTCCTTCGTTTCTTCATGGTCACTATCAACGGATGATGATCCGAGTCTATCCTATCACCCACTACTACCCTCTCTATCCCACTCCTCGTACTCCCATCCCCTAACACGTAGTCAATCACCGTGCCCGTCCCCCCCGTATATGTAAACTCTCCCTCCTCATCCCCCTCAATACCTCTATTCAAAATCTCCCAACGAACCTCTCCCATTATACTCGTTAACAACCGCCCCTCCCTATTCAACACCTTATCCTTGGACCTTCTACCTCTTCCCTCTTCCCCTTCCTCTCCTCCCTCTCTCCCTCCTGTCTAACCTGTCCTTGCATTGAAATCACCTCCTATAATTACCTTCCCCTCCTGCCCCTGCAACTCCATCCATCCCCTTATCTTCCCCAACTTCCTTTCCATATCTCCATTCAAATACACCGCTACCACCATCCAAACCTCTCCCCCAGCCTTCACCCTCCTCACCATGATTCTCTTCTCATCTTCCTCCTTGTCACCCTCCCCCTCCTCCGTTATCTCCTTCCTCACCCCCACGACCATTCCCCCTATCCCTCTTCCCCTCTTATGTCTCCTCTTCGCCCCCCTGCACCGTCCACACATATCCCCCCGGCAATCTTCTCCTTACCTTCTCCCAGCTTTTTTCCTCCATCCATGTCTCGATTAAAACAATTACTTCCCACTTTTCTATTACCCTCCAAAAATCCTTATCCTTATTCATTAATCCTGCTACATTCCAGAACCCTATCTTCCAATTTCCTCCCCCCTCCCCCCTTCCATTAGTTTTTTCCCATCTTTCGTTTCCCATCTTTCCCTTCCCCCTGATTTTTCTCCCTCTCTCCCTCTATTTCCTCATACCCCCCCTCCCTACCATTTTTCAACTCCTCTTTTTCTTCGTCCCATACCAATATCTTTCCATCTATGAATATCTTCCCATACCCCACTCTTACCCTCTTCCCTTTCCTTGCCTCCCTGCTCCTCACCTCCCTAAGCATCCATTGCTTCTTCCTCTCCTTCCACGTCCAATCATCCCCTAATAGCTCCCTCCTCCCTTGCAGCTTGCTGTTTTTCCACATCACTTTCCTTTTCTCCTCCACGTTCCTTAGCTTCACCTTCAGGACTGTCTCCTCCCCCTCCCTCCTCCTTCTTCCCTATCTCCTCCACCTCCTCTACCTTCACACCTGCCCCTATTCTATCCAGCAACCTCTCCGCCGTTTCTTTCGCAGAACCTCTCCTTATCACTCTTCTAATTATCACATTTCTTCTCCTATCCTCCCTTTCTTTCATCTCCATCCTCTTCTCCATTTCTTTCACTTTCCACCTAATCCCTTCCCTCTCATCCTTCTTCGCCTCCATATCCCCTGCTCCCCCTGCAACCCTCTTTTCCTCTTCTACCCCTACCTTGCTACCCTCTCCCCCAACCCCCCTTCCCCTGCTTCCCCTCCAAATCTTTAATCCTTCTCTCTAGTTTCTCTCTTTCTTCCCTCCATTTCGCTTCTTTCTCTTCCATCTCCTCCCTCCATTTCGCTTCCCTTCTCTTCCATCTCCTCCCTCCATTTCGCTTCCTTCTCCGCCATCTCCCCTCTCACTCTTTCTAGCTCATTTTTCACCCCACTAATCTCTTTCTTTACTATATTCTTCACCTCCTCCATCAACTCTTGGTCCAGCTCCACTCTAACTTCCCTTCTTTCCATCTCCCTTATCCGCTCCTCTTGCCCATCTTCCATTTCCCTTTTCTCTTGCACGCCACCTCTTCCTTCCTAACCCCTTCCCGGCGACCTAGATATCTTCTGACTCCTTCTAAACGTTCTCTCTTCCTCTTCATCCTCCATCTCTCTCTTTCTCATCCACATTTCCTTCACTCCCGCGGTTCTCCCCCGGCTCTCACTTCTCGTTCTAACCATCCTTTCCGCGTTTGTCTTCCTCCCTCTCTTCTTCTCACCTCCTATCCCCTTCTCTTCACTCATCCGCTTGCCTGTTTCCTGCCTTACCGTATCTTTCCTCCAACCTGATTCCACTCTCTTCCACCGATGTCGCTGTCGTCGCCACAAACTCCTAACCTTGCTTTCACCTGCTTCCCTTTCTCACACTTTTCTTCCTCTCACTCACCAATTCCCCCTATCTCTCTCTACCTCCTGCTCCCTTTGACTTTCCTTGTACCTGCTCTGACCTTCCCTATCTCCTCCACTGCTCTATTCACTCACTTCCACCCTATTTCACCTCCGCTCACTTTCACGCTCTTTCCCTCTACAAATCCCAACCGTAAGTCCTACTTTTCAAAATATATATTAATAAAATAAAAAACGAATTCCCACCTTTTTTTACATTTTTTAAAATATCTCAAAAACTAAGCAATATAGAGCGATTTTACAAATTTTAGGTTTTGTAGACAGTTTTATATACTATGTTACGTCTCACTAATAGATTTCACGAGTGGCTGCTGTCACCAGTTCTTACTTGAAGATTATGAACAAATTTAGAAATTTCTCGCCCGAACACGATCTTGCAAACGTTTACTCTTAAAAGAGAAAGGAAATGACTAAGTTCTATACAACAAGAGAGAGCAAGCAATTTCATTAAGATAAAGTAATTTTAGTAAGTAAGTAGGTAAGAGTAACTAAATTTAAATAAACTGATTGTAAACATTCACACTATCGGTAATGCAGATTCCTCTATGAAAGACAATGGATTTTCAATGCTCTATTTTATCCAATCTACAAAATACAATTTATCGATGGTATTTTTTCTTACTTTTCGAAATATATTAATAAAATATAAAACGAATCCCAACCTTTTTTTTACATTTTTTTAAATATCTCAAAAAGTAAGCAGGATAGAGACGAATTTGCATATATTGTCTTTTGTAGAAAATTTTATTTCGATTTTACAATTTTACAAATATTAGGTTTTGTAGACAATTTTATTTACTACAAAAAGGAATATATACAATGATATTGTATTTTAATTACTTTTCGAAATATATTAATAAAATAAAAATGGAATTCCCACTTTTTTTTACATTTTTTTAAATATCTCAAAAAGTAAGCAGGATAAAGCGAATTTGCATATATTGTCTTTTGTAGAAAATTTTATTTCAATTTTACAATTTTACAAATATTAGGTTTTGTAGACAATTTTATTTACTACAAAAAAGATTATATACAAAGATATTGTATTTTAATTACTTTTCGAAATATATTAATAAAATAAAAAACGAATTCCCATCTTTTTTTACATTTTTTTTAAATATCTTAAAAAGTAAGCAGGATAGAGCGAATTTGCATATATTGTCTTTTGTAGAAAATTTTATTTCAATTTTACAATTTTAAAATATTATATTTTGTGGACAATTTTATTTACTACAAAAAAGATTATATACAAAGATATTGTATTTTTATTACTTTTCGAAATATATTAATTAAATAAAAAACGGATTCCCACTTTTTTTTTATATTTTTTAAAATATCTCAAAAACTAAGCAAGATAGAGCGATTTTACAAATATTAGGTTTTGTAGAAAATTATATAAACTATGTTACGTCTCACTAAGAGATTTCACGAGTGGCCGCTGTCACCAGTTCTTACTTGAAGTTTACGAACAAATTTAGAAATTTCTCGACCGGTCACGATCTTGCAAACGTTTACTCTTAAAAGAGAAAGGAAATGACTAAGTACTATTAAACAAGAGAGAGAGCAACTTAGTAACAAAATTTAAATAAACTGATTGTGAACATTGACACTGTTGGTAATGCAGATTTCTCTATGAAAGACAATGGATTTTCAATGCTCTATTTTATCTAATCTACAAAATACAATAGATCGATGGTATTTTTAATAATTTTTGAAATATATAAATAAAATAAAAAACGAATTTTTACTTTTTTTTACATTATTCTAAATATCTATAAAAGTAAGCAGGATAGAGCGAATTTGCATATATTGTCTTTTGTAGAAGATTTTATTTTAATTTTACAATTTTACAAATATTATGTTTTGTAGCCAATTTTATTTACTACAAAAAAGATTATACACAAAGATATTGTATTTTTATTACTTTTCGAAATATATTAATAAAATAAAAAACGAATTCCCACCTTTTTTTACATTTTTTTAAATATCTCAAAAACAAAGCAAGATAGAGCGAGTTTAAAAATATTAGGTTTTGTAGACAATTTTATATACTATATTAAGTCTCACTAAGAGATTTTACGAGTGGTCGCTGTCACCAGTTCTTACTTGAAGATTACGAACAAATTTAGAAATTTCTCGACCGGTCACGATCTTGCAAACGTTTACTCTTAAAAGAGAAAGGAAATGACTAAGTTCTATTAAACAAGAGAGAGCAAACTTAGTAACAAAATTTAAATATACTGATTGTAAACATTGACACTGTTGGTAATGCAGATTTCTCTATGAACGACAATGGATTTTCAATGCTATATTTTATATATTATACAAAATAAAATTTATCGATGATATTTTTATTACATTTGAAATATATAACTAAAATAAAAAACGAATTCTTACCTTTTTTTAAATTTTTTAAAATATCTCAAATAGTAAGCAGGATAGAGCGAATTTGCTTATATTGTCTTTAGTAGAAAGTTTTATTTCAATTTTACAATTTTACAAATATTATGTTTTGTAGACAATTTTATTCACTACGAAAAAGATAATATACAAAGATATTGTATTTTAATTACTTTTCGAAATATATTAATAAAATAAAAAACGAATTCCCACCTTTTTTTACATTTTTTTAAATATCTCAAAAACAAAGCAAGATAGAGCGAGTTTAAAAATATTAGGTTTTGTAGACAATTTTATATACTATGTTACGTCTCACTAATAGATTTCACGAGTAGCTGCTGTCACCAGTTCTTACTTGAAGATTATGAACAAATTTAGAAATTTCTCGCCCGAACACGATCTTGCAAACGTTTACTCTTAAAAGAGAAAGGAAATGACTAAGTTCTATACAACAAGAGAGAGCAAGCAATTTCATTAAGATAAAGTAATTTTAGTAAGTAAGTAGGTAAGAGTAACTAAATTTAAATAAACTGATTGTAAACATTCACACTATCGGTAATGCAGATTCCTCTATGAAAGACAATGGATTTTCAATGCTCTATTTTATCCAATCTACAAAATACAATTTATCGATAGTATTTTTCTTACTTTTCGAAATATATTAAGAAAATAAAAAACGAATTCCCACCTTTTTTTACATTTTTTTAAATGTCTCAAAAAGTAAGCAGGATAGAGCGAATTTACATATATTGTCTTTTGTAGAAAATTTTATTTCAATTTTACAATTTTACAAATATTATGTTTTGTAGACAATTTTTTTACTACAAAAAAGATTATATACAAATATATTGTATTTTTATTACTTTTCGAAATATATTAATAAAATAAAAAACGAATTCCCACCTTTTTTTACATTTTTTTAAATATCTCAAAAACAAAGCAAGATAGAGCGAGTTTAAAAATATTAGGTTTTGTAGACAATTTTATATACTATGTTAAGTCTCACTAAGAGATTTTACGATTGGTCGCTGTCACCAGTTCTTACTTGAAGATTACGAACAAATTTAGAAATTTTTTGACTGGTCACGATCTTGCAAACGTTTACTCTGAAAAGAGAAAGGAAATTACTAATTTCTATTAAACAAGAGAGAGCAAACTTAGTCACAAAATTTAAATAAACTGATTGTAAACATTAACACTGTTGGTAATGCAGATTCCTCTATGAACGACAATGGATTTTTAATGCTCTATTTTATCTATTCTAAAAAATAAATTTATTGATGGTATTTTTATTACTTTTTGAAATATATTAATAAAAAAAAAACGAATTCTTACCTTTTTTTACATTTTCCTAAATATCTCAAAAAGTAAGCTGAATAGAGCGATTTTACATATATTGTCTTTTGTAGACAATTTGATTTTGATTTTACAATTTTACAAATATTAGGTTTTGTAGACAATTTTATTTACTAGAAAAAAGATTATATACAAAGATATTGTATTTTTATTACTTTTTGAATTATATTAAGAAAATAAAAAACGAATTCCCACCTTTTTTTACATTTTTTAATATCTCAAAAAAGTAAGCAGGATAGAGCGAATTTACATATATTGTCTTTTGTAGAAAATTTTATTTCGATTTTACAATTTTACAAATATTATGTTTTGTAGACAATTTTATTTACTAGAAAAAAGATTATATACAAAGATATTGTATTTTTAATAATTTTCGAAATATATTAAGAAAATAAAAAACGAATTCCCACCTTTTTTTACATTTTTTTAAATGTCTCAAAAAGTAAGCAGGATAGAGCGAATTTACATATATTGTCTTTTGTAGAAAATTTTATTTCAATTTTACAATTTTACAAATATTATGTTTTGTAGACAATTTTTTTACTACAAAAAAGATTATATACAAATATATTGTATTTTTATTACTTTTCGAAATATATTAATAAAATAAAAAACGAATTCCCACCTTTTTTTACATTTTTTTAAATATCTCAAAAACAAAGCAAGATAGAGCGAGTTTAAAAATATTAGGTTTTGTAGACAATTTTATATACTATGTTAAGTCTCACTAAGAGATTTTACGAGTGGTCGCTGTCACCAGTTCTTACTTGAAGATTACGAACAAATTTAGAAATTTTTTGACTGGTCACGATCTTGCAAACGTTTACTCTGAAAAGAGAAAGGAAATTACTAATTTCTATTAAACAAGAGAGAGCAAACTTAGTCACAAAATTTAAATAAACTGATTGTAAACATTAACACTGTTGGTAATGCAGATTCCTCTATGAACGACAATAGATTTTTAATGGTCTATTTTATCTATTCTAAAAAATAAATTTATTGATGGTATTTTTATTACTTTTTGAATTATATTAAGAAAATAAAAAACGAATTCCCACCTTTTTTTACATTTTTTTAATATCTCAAAAAGTAAGCAGGATAAAGCGAATTTACATATATTGTCTTTTGTAGAAAATTTTATTTCGATTTTACAATTTTACAAATATTATGTTTTGTAGACAATTTTATTTACTAGAAAAAAGATTATATACAAAGATATTGTATTTTTAATAATTTTCGAAATATATTAAGAAAATAAAAAACGAATTCCCACCTTTTTTTACATTTTTTTAAATGTCTCAAAAAGTAAGCAGGATAGAGCGAATTTACATATATTGTCTTTTGTAGAAAATTTTATTTCAATTTTACAATTTTACAAATATTATGTTTTGTAGACAATTTTTTTACTACAATAAAGATTATATACAAATATATTGTATTTTTATTACTTTTCGAAATATATTAATAAAATAAAAAACGAATTCCCACCTTTTTTTACATTTTTTAAAATATCTCAAAAACTAAGCAATATCGTGCGATTTAACAAATTTTAGGTTTTGTAGACAATTTTATATACTATGTTACGTCTCACTAATAGTTTTCACGAGTGGCTTCTGTCACCAGTTCTTACTTGAAGATTATGAACAAATTTAGAAATTTCTCGCCCGAACACGATCTTGCAAACGTTTACTCTTAAAAGATAAAGGAAATGACTAAGTTCTATACAACAAGAGAGAGAAAGCAATTTCATTAAGATAAAGTAATTTTAGTAAGTAAGTAGGAGAGTAACTAAATTTAAATAAACTGATTGTAAACATTGACACTGTCGGTAATGCAGATTCCTCTATGAAAGACAATGGATTTTCAATGCTCTATTTTATCCAATCTACAAAATACAATTTATCGATAGTATTTTTCTTACTTTTTGAAATATATTAATAAAATATAAAACGAACCCCAACCTTTTTTAACATTTTTTTAATATCTCAAAAAGTAAGCAGGATAGAGCGAATTTGCATATATTGTCTTTTGTAGAAAATTTTATTTCGATTTTACAATTTTACAAATATTAGGTTTTGTAGACAATATTATTTACTACAAAAAAGAATTTATACAAAGATATTGTATTTTAATTACTTTTCGAAATATATTAATAATATTAAAAACGAATTCCCACCTTTTTTTACATTTTTTTAAATATCTCAAAAAGTAAGCAGGATAGAGCGAATTTACATATATTGTCTTTTGTAAAAAATTTTATTTCAATTTTACAATTTTACAAATATTATGTTTTGTAGACAATTTTTTTACTACAAAAAAGATTATATACAAATATATTGTATTTTTATTACTTTTTGAAATATATTAATAAAATAAAAAACGAATTCCCACCTTTTTTTACATTTTTTAAAATATCTTAAAAACTAAGCAATATAGAGCGATTTTACAAATTTTAGGTTTTGTAGACAATTTTATATACTATGTTACGTCTCACTAATAGATTTCACGAGTAGCTGCTGTCACCAGTTCTTACTTGAAGATTATGAACAAATTTAGAAATTTCTCGCTCGAACACGATCTTGCAAACGTTTACTCTTAAAAGAGAAAGGAAATGACTAAGTTCTATACAACAAGAGAGAGCAAGCAATTTCATTAAGATAAAGTAATTTTAGTAAGTAAGTAGGTAAGAGTAACTAAATTTAAATAAACTGATTGTAAACATTCACACTATCGGTAATGCAGATTCCTCTATGAAAGACAATGGATTTTCAATGCTCTATTTTATCCAATCTACAAAATACAATTTATCGATAGTATTTTTCTTACTTTTCGAAATATATTAATAAAATATAAAACGAATCCCAACCTTTTTTTACATTTTTTTAAATATCTCAAAAAGTAAGCAGGATAGAGCGAATTTGCATATATTGTCTTTTGTAGAAAATTTTATTTCGATTTTACAATTTTACAAAAATTAGGTTTTGTAGACAATATTATTTACTACAAAAAAGATTATATACAAATATATTGTATTTTAATTACTTTTCGAAATATATTAATAAAATAAAAAACGAATTCCCACCTTTTTTTACATTTTTTTAAATATCTTTAAAAGTAAGCAGGATAGAGCGAATTTTCATATATTGACTTTTGTAGAAAATTTTATTTCAATTTTACAATTTTACAAATATTATGTTTTGTAGACAATTTTATTTACTACAAAAAAAGATTATATACAAATATATTGTATTTTTATTACTTTTCGAAATATATTAATAAAATAAAGAACGAATTCCCACCTTTTTTTACATTTTTTAAAATATCTTAAAAACTAAGCAAGATAGAACGATTTTACAAATATTAGGTTTTGTAGACATTTTAATATACTATGTTACGTCTCACTTTGAGATTTCACGAGTGGCCGCTGTCACCAGTTCTTACTTGAAGATTATAAACAAATTTAGAAATTTCTCGACCGGTCACGTTCTTGCAAACGTTTACTCTTAAAAGAGAAAGGAAATGACTAAGTTCTATTAAACAAGAGAGAGCAAACTTAGTAACAAAATTTAAATAAACTGATTGTAAACATTGACACTGTCAGTAATGCAGATTCCTCTATTAACGACAATGGATTTTCAATGCTCTATTTTATCCATTCTACAAAAATAAAATTTATCGATGTTATTCTTATTACTTTTCGAAATATATTAATAAAATAAAAAACGAATTTCAACCTTTTTTTACATTTTTTTAAATATCTTAAAAACAAAGCAAGATAGAGCGATTTTACAAATATTAGGTTTTGTAGACAATTTTATATACTATGTTACGTCTCACTAAGAGATTTCACAAGTAGCCGCTGTCACCAGTTCTTACTTGAAGATTACGAACAAATTTAGAAATTTCTCGCCCGAACACGATCTTGCAAACGTTTACTCTTAAAAGAGAAAGGAAATGACTAAGTTCTATACAACAAGAGAGAGCAAACTTAGTCACAAAATTAAAATAAACTGATTGTAAACATTAACACTGTTAGTAATGCAGATTCCTCTATTAACGACAATGGATTTTCAATGCTCTATTTTATCCATTCTACAAAATAAAATTTATCGATGTTATTCTTATTACTTTTCGAAATATATTAATAAAATAAAAAACGAATTTCAACCTTTTTTTACATTTTTTTAAATATCTCAAAAACAAAGCAAGATAGAGCGAGTTTAAAAATATTAGGTTTTGTAGACAATTTTATATACTATGTTAAGTCTCACTAAGAGATTTTACGAGTGGTCGCTGTCACCAGTTCTTACTTGAAGATTACGAACAAATTTAGAAATTTTTTGACTGGTCACGATCTTGCAAACGTTTACTCTGAAAAGAGAAAGGAAATTACTAATTTCTATTAAACAAGAGAGAGCAAACTTAGTCACAAAATTTAAATAAACTGATTGTAAACATTAACACTGTTGGTAATGCAGATTCCTCTATGAACGACAATGGATTTTTAATGCTCTATTTTATCTATTCTAAAAAATAAATTTATTGATGGTATTTTTATTACTTTTTGAAATATATTAATAAAAAAAAAACGAATTCTTACCTTTTTTTACATTTTCCTAAATATCTCAAAAAGTAAGCTGAATAGAGCGATTTTACATATATTGTCTTTTGTAGACAATTTGATTTTGATTTTACAATTTTACAAATATTAGGTTTTGTAGACAATTTTATTTACTAGAAAAAAGATTATATACAAAGATATTGTATTTTTATTACTTTTCGAAATATATTAATAAAATAAAAAACGAATTCCCACCTTTTTTTACATTTTTTTAAATATCTCAAAAACAAAGCAAGATAGAGCGAGTTTAAAAATATTAGGTTTTGTAGACAATTTTATATACTATATTAAGTCTCACTAAGAGATTTTACGAGTGGTCGCTGTCACCAGTTCTTACTTGAAGATTACGAACAAATTTAGAAATTTTTTTGACTGGTCACGATCTTGCAAACGTTTACTCTGAAAAGAGAAAGGAAATTACTAATTTCTATTAAACAAGAGAGAGCAAACTTAGTCACAAAATTTAAATAAACTGATTGTAAACATTAACACTGTTGGTAATGCAGATTCCTCTATGAACGACAATGGATTTTTAATGGTCTATTTTATCTATTCTAAAAAATAAATTTATTGATGGTATTTTTATTACTTTTTGAATTATATTAAGAAAATAAAAAACGAATTCCCACCTTTTTTTACATTTTTTTAATATCTCAAAAAGTAAGCAGGATAAAGCGAATTTACATATATTGTCTTTTGTAGAAAATTTTATTTCGATTTTACAATTTTACAAATATTATGTTTTGTAGACAATTTTATTTACTAGAAAAAAGATTATATACAAAGATATTGTATTTTTAATAATTTTCGAAATATATTAAGAAAATAAAAAACGAATTCCCACCTTTTTTTACATTTTTTTAAATGTCTCAAAAAGTAAGCAGGATAGAGCGAATTTACATATATTGTCTTTTGTAGAAAATTTTATTTCAATTTTACAATTTTACAAATATTATGTTTTGTAGACAATTTTTTTACTACAATAAAGATTATATACAAATATATTGTATTTTTATTACTTTTCGAAATATATTAATAAAATAAAAAACGAATTCCCACCTTTTTTTACATTTTTTAAAATATCTCAAAAACTAAGCAATATCGTGCGATTTAACAAATTTTAGGTTTTGTAGACAATTTTATATACTATGTTACGTCTCACTAATAGTTTTCACGAGTGGCTTCTGTCACCAGTTCTTACTTGAAGATTATGAACAAATTTAGAAATTTCTCGCCCGAACACGATCTTGCAAACGTTTACTCTTAAAAGATAAAGGAAATGACTAAGTTCTATACAACAAGAGAGAGAAAGCAATTTCATTAAGATAAAGTAATTTTAGTAAGTAAGTAGGAGAGTAACTAAATTTAAATAAACTGATTGTAAACATTGACACTGTCGGTAATGCAGATTCCTCTATGAAAGACAATGGATTTTCAATGCTCTATTTTATCCAATCTACAAAATACAATTTATCGATAGTATTTTTCTTACTTTTTGAAATATATTAATAAAATATAAAACGAACCCCAACCTTTTTTAACATTTTTTTAATATCTCAAAAAGTAAGCAGGATAGAGCGAATTTGCATATATTGTCTTTTGTAGAAAATTTTATTTCGATTTTACAATTTTACAAATATTAGGTTTTGTAGACAATATTATTTACTACAAAAAAGAATTTATACAAAGATATTGTATTTTAATTACTTTTCGAAATATATTAATAATATTAAAAACGAATTCCCACCTTTTTTTACATTTTTTTAAATATCTCAAAAAGTAAGCAGGATAGAGCGAATTTACATATATTGTCTTTTGTAAAAAATTTTATTTCAATTTTACAATTTTACAAATATTATGTTTTGTAGACAATTTTTTTACTACAAAAAAGATTATATACAAATATATTGTATTTTTATTACTTTTTGAAATATATTAATAAAATAAAAAACGAATTCCCACCTTTTTTTACATTTTTTAAAATATCTTAAAAACTAAGCAATATAGAGCGATTTTACAAATTTTAGGTTTTGTAGACAATTTTATATACTATGTTACGTCTCACTAATAGATTTCACGAGTAGCTGCTGTCACCAGTTCTTACTTGAAGATTATGAACAAATTTAGAAATTTCTCGCCCGAACACGATCTTGCAAACGTTTACTCTTAAAAGAGAAAGGAAATGACTAAGTTCTATACAACAAGAGAGAGCAAGCAATTTCATTAAGATAAAGTAATTTTAGTAAGTAAGTAGGTAAGAGTAACTAAATTTAAATAAACTGATTGTAAACATTCACACTATCGGTAATGCAGATTCCTCTATGAAAGACAATGGATTTTCAATGCTCTATTTTATCCAATCTACAAAATACAATTTATCGATAGTATTTTTCTTACTTTTCGAAATATATTAATAAAATATAAAACGAATCCCAACCTTTTTTTACATTTTTTTAAATATCTCAAAAAGTAAGCAGGATAGAGCGAATTTGCATATATTGTCTTTTGTAGAAAATTTTATTTCGATTTTACAATTTTACAAAAATTAGGTTTTGTAGACAATATTATTTACTACAAAAAAGATTATATACAAATATATTGTATTTTAATTACTTTTCGAAATATATTAATAAAATAAAAAACGAATTCCCACCTTTTTTTACATTTTTTTAAATATCTTTAAAAGTAAGCAGGATAGAGCGAATTTTCATATATTGACTTTTGTAGAAAATTTTATTTCAATTTTACAATTTTACAAATATTATGTTTTGTAGACAATTTTATTTACTACAAAAAAGATTATATACAAATATATTGTATTTTTATTACTTTTCGAAATATATTAATAAAATAAAGAACGAATTCCCACCTTTTTTTACATTTTTTAAAATATCTTAAAAACTAAGCAAGATAGAACGATTTTACAAATATTAGGTTTTGTAGACATTTTAATATACTATGTTACGTCTCACTTTGAGATTTCACGAGTGGCCGCTGTCACCAGTTCTTACTTGAAGATTATAAACAAATTTAGAAATTTCTCGACCGGTCACGTTCTTGCAAACGTTTACTCTTAAAAGAGAAAGGAAATGACTAAGTTCTATTAAACAAGAGAGAGCAAACTTAGTAACAAAATTTAAATAAACTGATTGTAAACATTGACACTGTCAGTAATGCAGATTCCTCTATTAACGACAATGGATTTTCAATGCTCTATTTTATCCATTCTACAAAATAAAATTTATCGATGTTATTCTTATTACTTTTCGAAATATATTAATAAAATAAAAAACGAATTTCAACCTTTTTTTACATTTTTTTAAATATCTTAAAAACAAAGCAAGATAGAGCGATTTTACAAATATTAGGTTTTGTAGACAATTTTATATACTATGTTACGTCTCACTAAGAGATTTCACAAGTAGCCGCTGTCACCAGTTCTTACTTGAAGATTACGAACAAATTTAGAAATTTCTCGCCCGAACACGATCTTGCAAACGTTTACTCTTAAAAGAGAAAGGAAATGACTAAGTTCTATACAACAAGAGAGAGCAAACTTAGTCACAAAATTAAAATAAACTGATTGTAAACATTAACACTGTTAGTAATGCAGATTCCTCTATTAACGACAATGGATTTTCAATGCTCTATTTTATCCATTCTACAAAATAAAATTTATCGATGTTATTCTTATTACTTTTCGAAATATATTAATAAAATAAAAAACGAATTTCAACCTTTTTTTACATTTTTTTAAATATCTCAAAAACAAAGCAAGATAGAGCGAGTTTAAAAATATTAGGTTTTGTAGACAATTTTATATACTATGTTAAGTCTCACTAAGAGATTTTACGAGTGGTCGCTGTCACCAGTTCTTACTTGAAGATTACGAACAAATTTAGAAATTTTTTGACTGGTCACGATCTTGCAAACGTTTACTCTGAAAAGAGAAAGGAAATTACTAATTTCTATTAAACAAGAGAGAGCAAACTTAGTCACAAAATTTAAATAAACTGATTGTAAACATTAACACTGTTGGTAATGCAGATTCCTCTATGAACGACAATGGATTTTTAATGCTCTATTTTATCTATTCTAAAAAATAAATTTATTGATGGTATTTTTATTACTTTTTGAAATATATTAATAAAAAAAAAACGAATTCTTACCTTTTTTTACATTTTCCTAAATATCTCAAAAAGTAAGCTGAATAGAGCGATTTTACATATATTGTCTTTTGTAGACAATTTGATTTTGATTTTACAATTTTACAAATATTAGGTTTTGTAGACAATTTTATTTACTAGAAAAAAGATTATATACAAAGATATTGTATTTTTATTACTTTTTGAATTATATTAAGAAAATAAAAAACGAATTCCCACCTTTTTTTACATTTTTTTAATATCTCAAAAAGTAAGCAGGATAAAGCGAATTTACATATATTGTCTTTTGTAGAAAATTTTATTTCGATTTTACAATTTTACAAATATTATGTTTTGTAGACAATTTTATTTACTAGAAAAAAGATTATATACAAAGATATTGTATTTTTAATAATTTTCGAAATATATTAAGAAAATAAAAAACGAATTCCCACCTTTTTTTACATTTTTTTAAATGTCTCAAAAAGTAAGCAGGATAGAGCGAATTTACATATATTGTCTTTTGTAGAAAATTTTATTTCAATTTTACAATTTTACAAATATTATGTTTTGTAGACAATTTTTTTACTACAAAAAAGATTATATACAAATATATTGTATTTTTATTACTTTTCGAAATATATTAATAAAATAAAAAACGAATTCCCACCTTTTTTTACATTTTTTAAAATATCTCAAAAACTAAGCAATATAGTGCGATTTAACAAATTTTAGGTTTTGTAGACAATTTTATATACTATGTTACGTCTCACTAATAGTTTTCACGAGTGGCTTCTGTCACCAGTTCTTACTTGAAGATTATGAACAAATTTAGAAATTTCTCGCCCGAACACGATCTTGCAAACGTTTACTCTTAAAAGATAAAGGAAATGACTAAGTTCTATACAACAAGAGAGAGCAAGCAATTTCATTAAGATAAAGTAATTTTAGTAAGTAAGTAGGAGAGTAACTAAATTTAAATAAACTGATTGTAAACATTGACACTGTCGGTAATGCAGATTCCTCTATGAAAGACAATGGATTTTCAATGCTCTATTTTATCCAATCTACAAAATACAATTTATCGATAGTATTTTTCTTACTTTTTGAAATATATTAATAAAATATAAAACGAACCCCAACCTTTTTTTACATTTTTTTAATATCTCAAAAAGTAAGCAGGATAGAGCGAATTTGCATATATTGTCTTTTGTAGAAAATTTTATTTCGATTTTACAATTTTACAAATATTAGGTTTTGTAGACAATATTATTTACTACAAAAAAGAATTTATACAAAGATATTGTATTTTAATTACTTTTCGAAATATATTAATAAAATTAAAAACGAATTCCCACCTTTTTTTACATTTTTTTAAATATCTCAAAAAGTAAGCAGGATAGAGCGAATTTACATATATTGTCTTTTGTAGAAAATTTTATTTCAATTTTACAATTTTACAAATATTATGTTTTGTAGACAATTTTTTTACTACAAAAAAGATTATATACAAATATATTGTATTTTTATTACTTTTTGAAATATATTAATAAAATAAAAAACGAATTCCCACCTTTTTTTACATTTTTTAAAATATCTTAAAAACTAAGCAATATAGAGCGATTTTACAAATTTTAGGTTTTGTAGACAATTTTATATACAATGTTACGTCTCACTAATAGATTTCACGAGTGGCTGCTGTCACCAGTTCTTACTTGAAGATTATGAACAAATTTAGAAATTTCTCGCCCGAACACGATCTTGCAAACGTTTACTCTTAAAAGAGAAAGGAAATGACTAAGTTCTATACAACAAGAGAGAGCAAGCAATTTCATTAAGATAAAGTAATTTTAGTAAGTAAGTAGGTAAGAGTAACTAAATTTAAATAAACTGATTGTAAACATTCACACTATCGGTAATGCAGATTCCTCTATGAAAGACAATGGATTTTCAATGCTCTATTTTATCCAATCTACAAAATACAATTTATCGATAGTATTTTTCTTACTTTTCGAAATATATTAATAAAATATAAAACGAATCCCAACCTTTTTTTACATTTTTTTAAATATCTCAAAAAGTAAGCAGGATAGAGCGAATTTGCATATATTGTCTTTTTGTAGAAAATTTTAATTCGATTTTACAATTTTACAAATATTAGGTTTTGTAGACAATTTTATTTACTACAAAAAAGATTATATACAATGATATTGTATTTTAATTACTTTTCGAAATATATTAATAAAATAAAAAACGAATTCCCACTTTTTTTTCATTTTTTTAAATATCCTAAAAAGTAAGCAGGATAGAACGAATTTGCATATATTGTCTTTTGTAGAAAATATTATTTCAATTTTACAATTGTACAAACATTAGGTTTTGTAGACAATTTTATTTACTACAAAAAAGATTATATACAAAGATATTGTATTTTAATTACTTTTCGAAATATATTAATAAAATAGAAAACGAATTCCCACCTTTTTTTACATTTTTTTTAAATATCCTAAAAAGTAAGCAGGATAGAGCGAATTTGCATATATTGTCTTTTGTAGAAAATTTTATTTCAATTTTACAATTTTACAAATATTATGTTTTGTGGACAATTTTATTTACTACAAAAAAGATTATATACAAAGATATTGTAGTTTTATTACTTTTCGAAATATATTAATAAAATAAAAAACGAATTCCCACCTTTTTTTACATTTTTTTAAATATCTCAAAAACAAAGCAAGATAGAGCGATTTTACAAATATTAGGTTTTGTAGATAATTTTATATACTATGTTAAGTCTCACTAAGAGATTTTACGAGTGGTCGCTGTCACCAGTTCTTACTTGAAGATTACGAACAAATTTAGAAATTTTTTGACTGGTCACGATCTTGCAAACGTTTACTCTTAAAAGAGAAAGGAAATTACTAATTTCTATTAAACAAGAGAGAGCAAACTTAGTCAAAAATTTTAAATAAACTGATTGTAAACATTAACACTGTTGGTAATGCAGATTCCTCTATGAACGACAATGGATTTTTAATGCTCTATTTTATCTATTCTAAAAAATAAATTTATTGATGGTATTTTTATTACTTTTTGAAATATATTAATAAAAAAAAAACGAATTCTTCCCTTTTTTTACATTTTCTTAAATATCTCAAAAAGTAAGCTGAATAGAGCGATTTTACATATATTGTCTTTTGTAGACAATTTGATTTTGATTTTACAATTTTACAAATATTAGGTTTTGTAGACAATTATATTTACTAGAAAAAAAGATTATATACAAAGATATTGTATTTTTATTACTTTTCGAAATATATTAAGAAAATAAAAAACGAATTCCCACCTTTTTTTACATGTTTTTAAATATCTCAAAAAGTAAGCAGGATAGAGCGAATTTACATATATTTTCTTTTGTAGAAAATTTTATTTCGATTTTACAATTTTACAAATATTATGTTTTGTAGACAATTTTATTTACTAGAAAAAAGATTATATACAAAGATATTGTATTTTTAATAATTTTCGAAATATATTAATAAAATAAAAAACGAATTCCCACCTTTTTTTACATTTTTTAAAATATCTTAAAAACTAAGCAATATAGAGCGATTTAACAAATTTTAGGTTTTGTAGACAATTTTATATACTATGTTACGTCTCACTAATAGATTTCACGAGTGGCTGCTGTCACCAGTTCTTACTTGAAGATTATGAAAAAATTTAGAAATTTCTCGCCCGAACACGATCTTGCAAACGTTTACTCTTAAAAGAGAAAGGAAATGACTAAGTTCTATACAACAAGAGAGAGCAAGCAATTTCATTAAGATAAAGTAATTTTAGTAAGTAAGTAGGAGAGTAACTAAATTTAAATAAACTGATTGTAAACATTCACACTATCGGTAATGCAGATTCCTCTATGAAAGACAATGGATTTTCAATGCTCTATTTTATCCAATCTACAAAATACAATTTATCGATAGTATTTTTCTTACTTTTCGAAATATATTAATAAAATATAAAACGAATCCCAACCTTTTTTTACATTTTTTTAAATATCTCAAAAAGTAAGCAGGATAGAGCGAATTTGCATATATTGTCTTTTGTAGAAAATTTTATTTCGATTTTACAATTTTACAAAAATTAGGTTTTGTAGACAATATTATTTACTACAAAAAAGATTATATACAAATATATTGTATTTTAATTACTTTTCGAAATATATTAATAAAATAAAAAACGAATTCCCACCTTTTTTTACATTTTTTTAAATATCTTTAAAAGTAAGCAGGATAGAGCGAATTTTCATATATTGACTTTTGTAGAAAATTTTATTTCAAATTTACAATTTTACAAATATTATGTTTTGTAGACAATTTTATTTACTACAAAAAAGATTATATACAAATATATTGTATTTTTATTACTTTTCGAAATATATTAATAAAATAAAGAACGAATTCCCACCTTTTTTTACATTTTTTAAAATATCTTAAAAACTAAGCAAGATAGAACGATTTTACAAATATTAGGTTTTGTAGACATTTTAATATACTATGTTACGTCTCACTAAGAGATTTCACAAGTAGCCGCTGTCACCAGTTCTTACTTGAAGATTACGAACAAATTTAGAAATTTCTCGACCGGTCACGTTCTTGCAAACGTTTACTCTTAAAAGAGAAAGGAAATGACTAAGTTCTATTAAACAAGAGAGAGCAAACTTAGTAACAAAATTTAAATAAACTGATTGTAAACATTGACACTGTCAGTAATGCAGATTCCTCTATTAACGACAATGGATTTTCAATGCTCTATTTTATCCATTCTACAAAATAAAATTTATCGATGTTATTCTTATTACTTTTCGAAATATATTAATAAAATAAAAAACGAATTTCAACCTTTTTTTACATTTTTTTAAATATCTTAAAAACAAAGCAAGATAGAGCGATTTTACAAATATTAGGTTTTGTAGACAATTTTATATACTATGTTACGTCTCACTAAGAGATTTCACAAGTAGCCGCTGTCACCAGTTCTTACTTGAAGATTACGAACAAATTTAGAAATTTCTCGCCCGAACACGATCTTGCAAACGTTTACTCTTAAAAGAGAAAGGAAATGACTAAGTTCTATACAACAAGAGAGAGCAAACTTAGTCACAAAATTAAAATAAACTGATTGTAAACATTAACACTGTTAGTAATGCAGATTCCTCTATTAACGACAATGGATTTTCAATGCTCTATTTTATCCATTCTACAAAATAAAATTTATCGATGTTATTCTTATTACTTTTCGAAATATATTAATAAAATAAAAAACGAATTTCAACCTTTTTTTACATTTTTTTAAATATCTCAAAAACAAAGCAAGATAGAGCGAGTTAAAAAATATTAGGTTTTGTAGACAATTTTATATACTATGTTAAGTCTCACTAAGAGATTTTACGAGTGGTCGCTGTCACCAGTTCTTACTTGAAGATTACGAACAAATTTAGAAATTTTTTGACTGGTCACGATCTTGCAAACGTTTACTCTGAAAAGAGAAAGGAAATTACTAATTTCTATTAAACAAGAGAGAGCAAACTTAGTCACAAAATTTAAATAAACTGATTGTAAACATTAACACTGTTGGTAATGCAGATTCCTCTATGAACGACAATGGATTTTTAATGCTCTATTTTATCTATTCTAAAAAATAAATTTATTGATGGTATTTTTATTACTTTTTGAAATATATTAATAAAAAAAAAACGAATTCTTACCTTTTTTTACATTTTCCTAAATATCTCAAAAAGTAAGCTGAATAGAGCGATTTTACATATATTGTCTTTTGTAGACAATTTGATTTTGATTTTACAATTTTACAAATATTAGGTTTTGTAGACAATTTTATTTACTAGAAAAAAAGATTATATACAAAGATATTGTATTTTTATTACTTTTTGAATTATATTAAGAAAATAAAAAACGAATTCCCACCTTTTTTTACATTTTTTTAATATCTCAAAAAGTAAGCAGGATAAAGCGAATTTACATATATTGTCTTTTGTAGAAAATTTTATTTCGATTTTACAATTTTACAAATATTATGTTTTGTAGACAATTTTATTTACTAGAAAAAAGATTATATACAAAGATATTGTATTTTTAATAATTTTCGAAATATATTAAGAAAATAAAAAACGAATTCCCACCTTTTTTTACATTTTTTTAAATGTCTCAAAAAGTAAGCAGGATAGAGCGAATTTACATATATTGTCTTTTGTAGAAAATTTTATTTCAATTTTACAATTTTACAAATATTATGTTTTGTAGACAATTTTTTTACTACAAAAAAGATTATATACAAATATATCGTATTTTTATTACTTTTCGAAATATATTAATAAAATAAAAAACGAATTCCCACCTTTTTTTTACATTTTTTAAAATATCTCAAAAACTAAGCAATATAGTGCGATTTAACAAATTTTAGGTTTTGTAGACAATTTTATATACTATGTTACGTCTCACTAATAGTTTTCACGAGTGGCTTCTGTCACCAGTTCTTACTTGAAGATTATGAACAAATTTAGAAATTTCTCGCCCGAACACGATCTTGCAAACGTTTACTCTTAAAAGATAAAGGAAATGACTAAGTTCTATACAACAAGAGAGAGCAAGCAATTTCATTAAGATAAAGTAATTTTAGTAAGTAAGTAGGAGAGTAACTAAATTTAAATAAACTGATTGTAAACATTGACACTGTCGGTAATGCAGATTCCTCTATGAAAGACAATGGATTTTCAATGCTCTATTTTATCCAATCTACAATATACAATTTATCGATAGTATTTTTATTACTTTTTGAAATATAATAATAAAATATAAATCGAACCCCAACCTTTTTTTACATTTTTTTAATATCTCAAAAAGTAAGCAGGATAGAGCGAATTTGCATATATTGTCTTTTGTAGAAAATTTTATTTCGATTTTACAATTTTACAAATATTAGGTTTTGTAGACAATATTATTTACTACAAAAAAGAATTTATACAAAGATATTGTATTTTAATTACTTTTCGAAATATATTAATAAAATTAAAAACGAATTCCCACCTTTTTTTACATTTTTTTAAATATCTCAAAAAGTAAGCAGGATAGAGCGAATTTACATATATTGTCTTTTGTAGAAAATTTTATTTCAATTTTACAATTTTACAAATATTATGTTTTGTAGACAATTTTTTTACTACAAAAAAGATTATATACAAATATATTGTATTTTTATTACTTTTTGAAATATATTAATAAAATAAAAAACGAATTCCCACCTTTTTTTACATTTTTTAAAATATCTTAAAAACTAAGCAATATAGAGCGATTTTACAAATTTTAGGTTTTGTAGACAATTTTATATACAATGTTACGTCTCACTAATAGATTTCACGAGTGGCTGCTGTCACCAGTTCTTACTTGAAGATTATGAACAAATTTAGAAATTTCTCGCCCGAACACGATCTTGCAAACGTTTACTCTTAAAAGAGAAAGGAAATGACTAAGTTCTATACAACAAGAGAGAGCAAGCAATTTCATTAAGATAAAGTAATTTTAGTAAGTAAGTAGGTAAGAGTAACTAAATTTAAATAAACTGATTGTAAACATTCACACTATCGGTAATGCAGATTCCTCTATGAAAGACAATGGATTTTCAATGCTCTATTTTATCCAATCTACAAAATACAATTTATCGATAGTATTTTTCTTACTTTTCGAAATATATTAATAAAATATAAAACGAATCCCAACCTTTTTTTACATTTTTTTAAATATCTCAAAAAGTAAGCAGGATAGAGCGAATTTGCATATATTGTCTTTTGTAGAAAATTTTAATTCGATTTTACAATTTTACAAATATTAGGTTTTGTAGACAATTTTATTTACTACAAAAAAGATTATATACAATGATATTGTATTTTAATTACTTTTCGAAATATATTAATAAAATAAAAAACGAATTCCCACTTTTTTTTTCATTTTTTTAAATATCCTAAAAAGTAAGCAGGATAGAACGAATTTGCATATATTGTCTTTTGTAGAAAATATTATTTCAATTTTACAATTGTACAAACATTAGGTTTTGTAGACAATTTTATTTACTACAAAAAAGATTATATACAAAGATATTGTATTTTAATTACTTTTCGAAATATATTAATAAAATAGACAACGAGTTCCCACCTTTTTTTACATTTTTTTAAATATCCTAAAAAGTAAGCAGGATAGAGCGAATTTGCATATATTGTCTTTTGTAGAAAATTTTATTTCAATTTTACAATTTTACAAATATTATGTTTTGTGGACAATTTTATTTACTACAAAAAAGATTATATACAAAGATATTGTATTTTTATTACTTTTCGAAATATATTAATAAAATAAAAAACGAATTCCCACCTTTTTTTACATTTTTTTAAATATCTCAAAAACAAAGCAAGATAGAGCGATTTTACAAATATTAGGTTTTGTAGACAATTTTATATACTATGTTAAGTCTCACTAAGAGATTTTACGAGTGGTCGCTGTCACCAGTTCTTACTTGAAGATTACGAACAAATTTAGAAATTTTTTGACTGGTCACGATCTTGCAAACGTTTACTCTTAAAAGAGAAAGGAAATTACTAATTTCTATTAAACAAGAGAGAGCAAACTTAGTCAAAAATTTTAAATAAACTGATTGTAAACATTAACACTGTTGGTAATGCAGATTCCTCTATGAACGACAATGGATTTTTAATGCTCTATTTTATCTATTCTAAAAAATAAATTTATTGATGGTATTTTTATTACTTTTTGAAATATATTAATAAAAAAAAAACGAATTCTTCCCTTTTTTTACATTTTCTTAAATATCTCAAAAAGTAAGCTGAATAGAGCGATTTTACATATATTGTCTTTTGTAGACAATTTGATTTTGATTTTACAATTTTACAAATATTAGGTTTTGTAGACAATTATATTTACTAGAAAAAAGATTATATACAAAGATATTGTATTTTTATTACTTTTCGAAATATATTAAGAAAATAAAAAACGAATTCCCACCTTTTTTTACATGTTTTTAAATATCTCAAAAAGTAAGCAGGATAGAGCGAATTTACATATATTTTCTTTTGTAGAAAATTTTATTTCGATTTTACAATTTTACAAATATTATGTTTTGTAGACAATTTTATTTACTAGAAAAAAGATTATATACAAAGATATTGTATTTTTAATAATTTTCGAAATATATTAATAAAATAAAAAACGAATTCCCACTTTTTTTTACATTTTTTAAAATATCTTAAAAACTAAGCAATATAGAGCGATTTAACAAATTTTAGGTTTTGTAGACAATTTTATATACTATGTTACGTCTCACTAATAGATTTCACGAGTGGCTGCTGTCACCAGTTCTTACTTGAAGATTATGAAAAAATTTAGAAATTTCTCGCCCGAACACGATCTTGCAAACGTTTACTCTTAAAAGAGAAAGGAAATGACTAAGTTCTATACAACAAGAGAGAGCAAGCAATTTCATTAAGATAAAGTAATTTTAGTAAGTAAGTAGGAGAGTAACTAAATTTAAATAAACTGATTGTAAACATTGACACTGTCGGTAATGCAGATTCCTCTATGAAAGACAATGGATTTTCAATGCTCTATTTTATCCAATCTACAAAATACAATTTATCGATAGTATTTTTCTTACTTTTTGAAATATATTAATAAAATATAAAACGAATCCCAACCTTTTTTTAACATTTTTTTAATATCTCAAAAAGTAAGCAGGATAGAGCGAATTTGCATATATTGTCTTTTGTAGAAAATTTTATTTCGATTTTACAATTTTACAAATATTAGGTTTTGTAGACAATTTTTTTACTACAAAAAAGATTATATACAAATATATTGTATTTTTAATAATTTTCGAAATATATTAAGAAAATAAAAAACGAATTCCCACCTTTTTTTACATTTTTTTAAATGTCTCAAAAAGTAAGCAGGATAGAGCGAATTTACATATATTGTCTTTTGTAGAAAATTTTATTTCAATTTTACAATTTTACAAATATTATGTTTTGTAGACAATTTTTTTACTACAAAAAAGATTATATACAAATATATTGTATTTTTATTACTTTTCGAAATATATTAATAAAATAAAAAACGAATTCCCACCTTTTTTTACATTTTTTAAAATATCTTAAGAACTAAGCAATATAGAGCGATTTAACAAATTTTAGGTTTTGTAGACAATTTTATATACTATGTTACGTCTCACTAATAGATTTCTCGAGTGACTGCTGTCACCAGTTCTTACTTGAAGATTATGAACAAATTTAGAAATTTCTCGCCCGAACACGATCTTGCAAACGTTTACTCTTAAAAGAGAAAGGAAATGACTAAGTTCTATACAACAAGAGAGAGCAAGCAATTTGATTAAGATAAAGTAATTTTAGTAAGTAAGTAGGAGAGTAACTAAATTTAAATAAACTGATTGTAAACATTGACACTGTCGGTAATGCAGATTCCTCTATGAAAGACAATGGATTTTCAATGCTCTATTTTATCCAATCTACAAAATACAATTTATCGATAGTATTTTTCTTACTTTTCCAAATATATTAATAAAATATAAAACGAATCCCAACCTTTTTTTACATTTTTTTAAATATCTCAAAAAGTAAGCAGGATAGAGCGAATTTGCATATATTGTTTTTTGTAGAAAATTTTAATTCGATTTTACAATTTTACAAATATTAGGTTTTATAGACAATTTTATTTACTACAAAAAAGATTATATACAAAGATATTGTATTTTAATTACTTTTCGAAATATATTAATAAAATAGAATACGAATTCCAACCTTTTTTTACATTTTTTTAAATGTCTCAAAAAGTAAGCAGGATAGAGCGAATTTACATATATTGTCTTTTGTAGAAAATTTTATTTCAATTTTACAATTTTACAAATATTATGTTTTGTAGACAATTTTTTTACTACAAAAAAGATTATATACAAATATATTGTATTTTTATTACTTTTCGAAATATATTAATAAAATAAAAAACGAATTCCCACCTTTTTTTACATTTTTTAAAATATCTTAAAAACTAAGCAATATAGAGCGATTTAACAAATTTTAGTTTTTGTAGACAATTTTATATACTATGTTACGTCTCACTAATAGATTTCACGAGTGGCTGCTGTCACCACTTCTTACTTGAAGATTATGAACAAATTTAGAAATTTCTCGCCCGAACACGATCTTGCAAACGTTTACTCCTAAAAGAGAAAGGAAATGACTAAGTTCTATTAAACAAGAGAGAGCCAACTTAGTAACAAAATTTAAATAAACTGATTGTAAACATTGACACTGTTGGTAATGCAGATTTCTCTATGAACGACAATGGATTTTCAATGCTCTATTTTATCTATTATACAAAATAAAATTTATCGATGATATTTTTATTACATTTGAAATATATAACTAAAATAAAAAACGAACTCTTACCTTTTTTTACATTTTTTTAAATATCTCAAATAGTAAGCAGGATAGAGCGAATTTGCTTATATTGTCTTTAGTTGAAAGTTTTATTTCAATTTTACAATTTTACAGATATTATGTTTTGTAGACAATTTTATTTACTACAAAAAAGATAATATACAAAGATATTGTATTTTAATTACTTTTCGAAATATATTAATAAAATAAAAAACGAATTCCCACCTTTTTTTACATTTTTTAAAATATCTTAAAAACTAAGCAATATAGAGCGATTTTACAAATTTTAGGTTTTGTAGACAATTTTATATACTATGTTACGTCTCACTAATAGATTTCACGAGTGGCTGCTGTCACCAGTTCTTACTTGAAGATTATGAACAAATTTAGAAATTTCTCGCCCGAACACGATCTTGCAAACGTTTACTCTTAAAAGAGAAAGGAAATGACTAATTTCTATTAAACAAGAGAGAGCAAACTTAGTCACAATATTTAAATGAACTGATTGTAAACATTAACACTGTTGGTAATGCAGATTCCTCTATGAACGACAATGGATTTTTAATGCTCTATTTTATCTATTCTACAAAATAAATTTATTGATGGTATTTTTATTACTTTTTGAAATATATTAATAAAATAAAAAACGAATTCTTACCGTTTTTTACATTTTTTTAAATATATAAAAGTAAGTAGGATAGAGCGATTTTAAATATATTGTCTTTTGTAGAAAATTTTATTTCGATTTTACAATTTTACAAATATTAGGTTTTGTATACAATTTTATTTACTAGAAAAAAGATTATATACAAAGATATTGTATTCTTATTACTTTTCGAAATATATAAAGAAAATATAAAACGAATTCCCACCTTTTTTTACATGTTTTTAAATATCTCAAAAAGTAAGCAGGATAGAGCGAATTTACATATATTGTCTTTTGTAGAAAATTTTATTTCGATTTTACAATTTTACAAATATTAGGTTTTTAGACAATTTTATTTACTAGAAAAAAGATTATATACAAAGATATTGTATTTTTATTACTTTTCGAAATATACTAAGAAAATAAAAAACGAATTCCCACCTTTTTTTAAATTTTTTTAAATATCTCAAAAAGTAAGCAGGATAGAGCGAATTTACATATATTGTCTTTTGTAGAAAATTTTATTTTAAATTTACAGTTTTACAAATATTATGTTTTGTAGACAATTTTTTACTACAAAAAAGATTATATACAAATATATTGTATTTTTATTACTTTTCGAAAGATATTAATTAAATAAAAAACGAATTCCCACCTTTTTTTACATTTTTTAAAATATCTCAAAAACTAAGCAAGATAGAGCGATTTTACAAATATTAGGTTTTGTAGACATTTTGATATACTATGTTACGTCTCACTAATAGATTTCACAAGTGGCTGCTGTCACCAGGTATTACTTGAAGATAATGAACAAATTTAGAAATTTCTCGCCCCAACACGATCTTGCAAACGTTTGCTCTTAAAAGAGAAAGAAAATGATTAGGTTCTATTAAACAAGAGAGCAAGTAATTTTATTAAGATAAAGTAATTTTAGTAAGTAAGTAGGTAAGAGTAACTAAATTTAAATAAACTGATTGTAAACTTTGACACTGTCGGTAATGCAGATTCCTCTATGAACGACAATGGATTTTCAATGCTCTATTTTATACAATCTACAAAATACAATTTATCGATGGTATTTTTCTTACTTTTGGAAATATTTTAATAAAATATAAAACGAGTCCCCACCTTTTCTTACATTTTTTTAAATATCTAAAAAGTAAGCAGGATAGAGCGAATTTGCATATATTGTCTTTTGTAGAAAGTTTTATTTTGATTTTACAATTTTACAAATATTAGGTTTTGTAGACAATTTTATTTACTACAAAAAAGATTATATACAAAGATATTGTATTTTAATTACTTTTCGAAATATATTAATAAAATAAAACACGAATTCCCACCTTTTTTTACATTTTTTTAAATATCTTTAAAAGTAAGCAGGATAGAGCGAATTTGCATATATTGTCTTTTGTAGAAAATTTTATTTCAATTTTACAATTTTACAAATATTATGTTTTGTAGACAATTTTATTTACTACAAAAAAGATTATATACAAAGATATTGTATTCTTATTACTTTTCGAAATATATTAAGAAAATAAAAAACGAATTCCCACCTTTTTTTACATGTTTTTAAATATCTCAAAAAGTAAGCAGGATAGAGCGAATTTACATATATTGTCTTTTGTAGAAAATTTTATTTCGATTTTACAATTTTACAAATATTATGTTTTGTAGACAATTTTATTTACTACAAAAAAGATTATATACAAAGATATTGTATTTTTATTACTTTTCGAAATCAATTAAGAAAATAAAAAACGAATTCCGACCTTTTTTTACATTTTTTTAAATATCTCAAAAAGTAAGCAGGATAGAGCGAATTTACATATATTGTCTTTTGTAGAAAATTTTATTTCAATTTTACAATTTTACAAATATTATGTTTTGTAGACAATTTTTTTACTACAAAAAAGATTATATACAAATATATTGTATTTTTATTACATTTCGAAATATATTAATAAAATAAAAAACGAATTCCCACCTTTTTTTACATTTTTTAAAATATCTTAAAAACTAAGCAATATAGAGCGATTTTACAAATTTTAGGTTTTGTAGACATTTTTATATACTATGTTAAGTCTCACTAAGAGATTTTACGAGTGGTCGCTGTCACCAGTTCTTACTTGAAGATTACGAACAAATTTAGAAATTTTTTGACTGGTCACGAACTTGCAAAAGTTTACTCTTAAAAGAGAAAGGAAATTACTAAGTTCTAATAAACAAGAGAGAGCAAACTTAGTAACAAAATTTAAATAAACTGATTGTAAACTTTGACACTGTCGGTAATGCAGATTCCTCTATGAACGACAATGGATTTTTAATGCTCTATTTTATCCATTTTACAAAATAAAATTTATCGATGTTATTCTTATTACTTTTTGAAATATATTAATAAAATAAAAAACGAATTTCAAACTTTTTTTAAATTTTTTTAAATATCTCAAAAACAAAGCAAGATAGAGCGATTTTACAAATATTAGGTTTCGTAGACAATTTTATATACTATGTTACGTCTCACTTAGAGATTTCACGACTGGCTGCTGTCACCAGTTCTTACTTGAAGATTATGAACAAATTTAGAAATTTCTCGACCGGTCTCGATCTTGCAAATGTTTACTCTTAAAAGAGAAAGAAAATAACTAAGTTCCATTAAACAAGAGAGAGCAAGTAATTTTATTAAGATAAAGTAATTTTAGTATGTAAGTAGGTAAGAGTAACTAAATTTAAATAAACTGATTGTAAACATTGACACTGTCGGTAATGCAGATTCCTCTATGAACGACAATGGATTTTTAATGCTCTATTTTATCCATTCTAAAAAATAAAATTTATCGATGTTATTCTTATTACTTTTTGAAATATATTAATAAAATAAAAAACGAATTTCAAACTTTTTTTATATTTTTTTAAATATCTCAAAAACAAAGCAAGATAGAGCGATTTTACAAATATTAGGTTTCGTAGACAATTTTATATACTATGTTACGTCTCACTTAGAGATTTCACGAGTGGCCGCTTTCACCAGTTCTTACTTGAAGATTACGAACAAATTTAGAAATTTCTCGACCAGTCACGATCTTGCAAATGTTTACTCTTAAAAGAGAAAGGAAATAACTAAGTTCCATTAAACAAGAGAGAGCAAGTAATTTTATTAAGACAAAGTAATTTTAGTATGTAAGTAGGTAAGAGTAACTAAATTTAAATAAACTGATTGTAAACATTGACACTGTCGGTAATGCAGATTCCTCTATGAACGACAATGGATTTTCAATGCTCTATTTTATCTATTCTACAAAATAAATTTATTGATGGTATTTTTAGTACTTTTTGAAATATATTAATAAAATAAAAAACGAATTCTTACCGTTTTTTACATTTTTTTAAATATATCAAAAAGTAAGTAGGATAGAGCGATTTTACATATATTGTCTTTTGTAGAAAGTTTTATTTCGATTTTACAATTTTACAAATATTAGGTTTTGTAGACAATTTTATTTACTAGAAAAAAGATTATATACAAAGATATTGTATTCTTATTACTTTTCGAAATATATAAAGAAAATAAAAAACGAATTCCCACCTTTTTTTACATGTTTTTAAATATCTCAAAAAGTAAGCAGGATAGAGCGAATTTACATATATTGTCTTTTGTAGAAAATTTTATTTCAATTTTACAATTTTACAAATATTATGTTTTGTAGACAATTTTTTACAACAAAAAAGATTATATACAAATATATTGTATTTTTATTACTTTTCGAAAGATATTAATTAAATAAAAAACGAATTCCCACCTTTTTTTACATTTTTTAAAATATCTCAAAAACTAAGCAAGATGGAGCGATTTTACAAATATTAGGTTTTGTAGACATTTTGATATACTATGTTACGTCTCACTAATAGATTTCACAAGTGGCTGCTGTCACCAGGTATTACTTGAAGATAATGAACAAATTTAGAAATTTCTCGCCCGAACACGATCTTGAAAACGTTTACTCTTAAAAGAAAATGGAAATAACTAACTTCTATTAAACAAGAGAGAGCAAGTAATTTTATTAAGATAAAGTAATTTTAGTAAGTAAGTAGGTAAGAGTAACTAAATTTAAATAAACTGATTGTAAACTTTGACACTGTCGGTAATGCAGATTCCTCTATGAACGACAATGGATTTTCAATGCTCTATTTTATACAATCTACAAAATACAATTTATCGATGGTATTTTTCTTACTTTTGGAAATATTTTAATAATATATAAAACGAGTCCCCACCTTTTCTTACATTTTTTTAAATATCTAAAAAGGAAGCAGGATAGAGCGAATTTGCATATATTGTCTTTTGTAGAAAGTTTTATTTCGATTTTACAATTTTACAAATATTAGGTTTTGTAGACAATTTTATTTACTACAAAAAAGATTATATACAAAGATATTGTATTTTAATTACTTTTCGAAATATATTAATAAAATAAAACAGGAATTCCCACCTTTTTTTACATTTTTTTAAATATCTTTAAAAGTAAGCAGGATAGAGCGAATTTGCATATATTGTCTTTTGTAGAAAATTTTATTTCAATTTTACAATTTTACAAATATTATGTTTTGTAGACAATTTTATTTACTACAAAAAAGATTATATACAAATATATTGTATTTTTATTACTTTTCGAAATATATTAATTAAATAAAAAACGAATTCCCACCATTTTTTTCATTTTTAAAATATCTCAAACACTAAGCAAGTTAGAGCGATTTTACAAATATTAGGTTTTGTAGAAAATTTTATATACTATGTTACGTCTCACTAAAAGATTTCACGAGTGGCTGCTGTCACCAGTTCTTACTTGAAGATTATGAACAAATTTAGAAATTTCTCGCCCGAACACGATCTTGCAAACGTTTACTCTTAAAAGAGAAAGGAAATGACTAATTTCTATTAAACAAGAGAGAGCAAACTTAGTCACAATATTTAAATGAACTGATTGTAAACATTAACACTGTTGGTAATGCAGATTCCTCTATGAACGACAATGGATTTTTAATGCTCTATTTTATCTATTCTACAAAATAAATTTATTGATGGTATTTTTATTACTTTTTGAAATATATTAATAAAATAAAAAACGAATTCTTACCGTTTTTTACATTTTTTTAAATATATAAAAGTAAGTAGGATAGAGCGATTTTAAATATATTGTCTTTTGTAGAAAATTTTATTTCGATTTTACAATTTTACAAATATTAGGTTTTGTATACAATTTTATTTACTAGAAAAAAGATTATATACAAAGATATTGTATTCTTATTACTTTTCGAAATATATAAAGAAAATAAAAAACGAATTCCCACCTTTTTTTACATGTTTTTAAATATCTCAAAAAGTAAGCAGGATAGAGCGAATTTACATATATTGTCTTTTGTAGAAAATTTTATTTCGATTTTACAATTTTACAAATATTAGGTTTTTAGACAATTTTATTTACTAGAAAAAAGATTATATACAAAGATATTGTATTTTTATTACTTTTCGAAATATACTAAGAAAATAAAAAACGAATTCCCACCTTTTTTTAAATTTTTTTAAATATCTCAAAAAGTAAGCAGGATAGAGCGAATTTAAATATATTGTCTTTTGTAGAAAATTTTATTTTAATTTTACAATTTTACAAATATTATGTTTTGTAGACAATTTTTTACTACAAAAAAGATTATATACAAATATATTGTATTTTTATTACTTTTCGAAAGATATTAATTAAATAAAAAACGAATTCCCACCTTTTTTTACATTTTTTAAAATATCTCAAAAACTAAGCAAGATAGAGCGATTTTACAAATATTAGGTTTAGTAGACAATTTTATATACTATGTTACGTCTCACTTAGAGATTTCACGACTGGCTGCTGTCACCAGTTCTTACTTGAAGATTATGAACAAATTTAGAAATTTCTCGACCGGTCTCGATCTTGCAAATGTTTACTCTTAAAAGAGAAAGAAAATAACTAAGTTCCATTAAACAAGAGAGAGCAAGTAATTTTATTAAGATAAAGTAATTTTAGTATGTAAGTAGGTAAGAGTAATTAAATTTAAATAAACTGATTGTAAACATTGACACTGTCGGTAATGCAGATTTCTCTATGAACGACAATGGATTTTTAATGCTCTATTTTATCCATTCTAAAAAATAAAATTTATCGATGTTATTCTTATTACTTTTTGAAATATATTAATAAAATAAAAAACGAATTTCAAACTTTTTTAATATTTTTTTAAATATCTCAAAAACAAAGCAAGATAGAGCGATTTTACAAATATTAGGTTTCGTAGACAATTTTATATACTATGTTACGTCTCACTTAGAGATTTCACGAGTGGCCGCTTTCACTAGTTCTTACTTGAAGATTACGAACAAATTTAGAAATTTCTCGACCAGTCACGATCTTGCAAATGTTTACTCTTAAAAGAGAAAGGAAATAACTAAGTTCCATTAAACAAGAGAGAGCAAGTAATTTTATTAAGACAAAGTAATTTTAGTATGTAAGTAGGTAAGAGTAACTAAATTTAAATAAACTGATTGTAAACATTGACACTGTCGGTAATGCAGATTCCTCTATGAACGACAATGGATTTTCAATGCTCTATTTTATCTATTCTACAAAATAAATTTATTGATGGTATTTTTAGTACTTTTTGAAATATATTAATAAAATAAAAAACGAATTCTTACCGTTTTTTACATTTTTTTAAATATATCAAAAAGTAAGTAGGATAGAGCGATTTTACATATATTGTCTTTTGTAGAAAGTTTTATTTCGATTTTACAATTTTACAAATATTAGGTTTTGTAGACAATTTTATTTACTAGAAAAAAGATTATATACAAAGATATTGTATTCTTATTACTTTTCGAAATATATAAAGAAAATAAAAAACGAATTCCCACCTTTTTTTACATGTTTTTAAATATCTCAAAAAGTAAGCAGGATAGAGCGAATTTACATATATTGTCTTTTGTAGAAAATTTTATTTCAATTTTACAATTTTACAAATATTATGTTTTGTAGACAATTTTTTACAACAAAAAAGATTATATACAAATATATTGTATTTTTATTACTTTTCGAAAGATATTAATTAAATAAAAAACGAATTCCCACCTTTTTTTACATTTTTTAAAATATCTCAAAAACTAAGCAAGATGGAGCGATTTTACAAATATTAGGTTTTGTAGACATTTTGATATACTATGTTACGTCTCACTAATAGATTTCACAAGTGGCTGCTGTCACCAGGTATTACTTGAAGATAATGAACAAATTTAGAAATTTCTCGCCCGAACACGATCTTGAAAACGTTTACTCTTAAAAGAAAATGGAAATAACTAACTTCTATTAAACAAGAGAGAGCAAGTAATTTTATTAAGATAAAGTAATTTTAGTAAGTAAGTAGGTAAGAGTAACTAAATTTAAATAAACTGATTGTAAACTTTGACACTGTCGGTAATGCAGATTCCTCTATGAACGACAATGGATTTTCAATGCTCTATTTTATACAATCTACAAAATACAATTTATCGATGGTATTTTTCTTACTTTTGGAAATATTTTAATAATATATAAAACGAGTCCCCACCTTTTCTTACATTTTTTTAAATATCTAAAAAGGAAGCAGGATAGAGCGAATTTGCATATATTGTCTTTTGTAGAAAGTTTTATTTCGATTTTACAATTTTACAAATATTAGGTTTTGTAGACAATTTTATTTACTACAAAAAAGATTATATACAAAGATATTGTATTTTAATTACTTTTCGAAATATATTAATAAAATAAAACAGGAATTCCCACCTTTTTTTACATTTTTTTAAATATCTTTAAAAGTAAGCAGGATAGAGCGAATTTGCATATATTGTCTTTTGTAGAAAATTTTATTTCAATTTTACAATTTTACAAATATTATGTTTTGTAGACAATTTTATTTACTACAAAAAAGATTATATACAAATATATTGTATTTTTATTACTTTTCGAAATATATTAATTAAATAAAAAACGAATTCCCACCTTTTTTTTCATTTTTAAAATATCTCAAACACTAAGCAAGTTAGAGCGATTTTACAAATATTAGGTTTTGTAGAAAATTTTATATACTATGTTACGTCTCACTAAAAGATTTCACGAGTGGCTGCTGTCCCCTGTTCTTACTTGAAGATTACGAACAAATTTAGAAATTTTTTGACCGGTAACGATCTTGCAAACGTTTACTCTTAAAAGAGAAAGGAAATGACTAAGTTCTATTAAACAAGAGAGAGCAAACTTAGTAACAAAATTTAAATAAACTGATTGTAAACATTGACACTGTCGGTAATGCAGATTCCTCTATTAACGACAATGGATTTTCAATGCTCTATTTTATCCATTCTACAAAATAAAATTTATCGATGTTATTCTTATTACTTTTTGAAATATATTAATAAAATAAAAAACGAATTTCAAACTTTTTTTAAATTTTTTTAAATATCTCAAAAACAAAGCAAGATAGAGCGATTATACAAATATTAGGTTTCGTAGACAATTTTATATACTATGTTACGTCTCTCTTAGAGATTTCACGAGTGGCTGCTGTCACCAGTTCTTACTTGAAGATTATAAACAAATTTAGAAATTTCTCGACCGGTCACGATCTTGCAAATGTTTACTCTTAAAAGAGAAAGGAAATGACTAAGTTCCATTAAACAAGAGAGAGCAAGTAATTTTATTAAGATAAAGTAATTTTAGTAAGTAAGTAGGTAAGAGTAACTAAATTTAAATAAACTGTTTGTAAACTTTGACACTGTCGGTAATGCAGATTCCTCTATGAACGACAATGGATTTTCAATGCTCTATTTTATACAATCTACAAAATACAATTTATCGATGGTATTTTTCTTACTTTTGGAAATATATTAATAAAATATAAAACGAGTCCCCACCTTTTCTTACATTTTTTTAAATATCTCAAAAAAGTAAGCAGGATAGAGCGTATTTGCATATATTGTCTTTTGTAGAAAGTTTTATTTCGATTTTACAATTTTACAAATATTAGGTTTTGTAGACAATTTTATTTACTACAAAAAAGATTATATACAAAGATATTGTATTTTAATTACTTTTCGAAATATATTAATAAAATAAAACACGAATTCCCACCTTTTTTACATTTTTTTAAATATCTTTAAAAGTAAGCAGGATAGAGCGAATTTGCATATATTGTCTTTTGTAGAAAATTTTATTTCAATTTTACAATTTTACAAATATTATGTTTTGTAGACAATTTTATTTACTACAAAAAAGATTATATACGAATATATTGTATTTTTATTACTTTTCGAAATATATTAATTAAATAAAAAACGAATTCCCACCTTTTTTTTCACTTTTAAAATATCTCAAACACTAAGCCAGTTAGAGCGATTTTACAAATATTAGGTTTTGTAGAAAATTTTATATACTATGTTACGTCTCACTAAGAGATTTCACGATTGGCTGCTGTCTCCTGTTCTTACTTGAAGATTACGAACAAATTTAGAAATTTTTTGACCAGTCACGATCTTGCAAACGTTTACTCTTAAAAGAGAAAGGAAATGACTAAGTTCTATTAAACAAGAGAGAGCAAACTTAGTAACAAAATTTAAATAAACTGATTGTAAACATTGACACTGTCGGTAATGCAGATTCCTCTATTAACGACAATGGATTTTCAATGCTCTATTTTATCCATTCTACAAATTAAAATTTATCGATGTTATTCTTATTACTTTTAGAAATATATTAATAGTGTAAAAAACGAATTTCAACCTTTTTTTACATTTTTTTTAATATCCTTAAAACAAAGCAAGATAGAGCGATTTTACAAATATTTGGTTTTGTAGACAATTTTATATACTATGTTACGTCTCACTAAGAGATTTTACGAGTAGCCGCTTTCACCAGTTCTTACTTGAAAATTACGAACCAATTTAGAAATTTCTCGACCGGTCACGTTATTGCAAACGTTTACTCTTAAAAGAGAAAGGAAATGACTAATTTCTATTAAACAAGACGGAGCAAACTTAGTCACAAAATTTAAATAAACTGATTTTAAACATTAACACTGTTGGTAATGCAGATTCCTTTATGAAAGACAATGGATTTTTAATGCTCTATTTTATCTATTCTAAAAAATAAATTTATTGATGGTATTTTTAGTACTTTTTGAAATATATTAATAAAATAAAAAACGAATTCTTACCGTTTTTTACATTTTTTTAAATATATCAAAAAGTAAGTAGGATAGAGCGATTTTACATATATTGTCTTTTGTAGAAAATTTTATTTCGATTTTACAATTTTAAAAATATTAGGTTTTTAGACAATTTTATTTACTAGAAAAAAGATTATATACAAAGATATTGTATTTTTATTACTTTTCGAAATATACTAAGAAAATAAAAAACGAATTCCCACCTTTTTTTACATTTTTTTAAATATCTCAAAAAGTAAGTAGGATAGAGCGATTTTACATATATTGTCTTTTGTAGAAAATTTTATTTCAATTTTACAATTTTACAAAAATTATGTTTTGTAGACAATTTTTTACAACAAAAAAGATTATATACAAATATATTGTATTTTTATTACTTTTCGAAAGATATTAATTAAATAAAAAACGAATTCCCACCTTTTTTTACATTTTTTAAAATATCTCAAAAACTAAGCAAGATGGAGCGATTTTACAAATATTAGGTTTTGTAGACATTTTGATATACTATGTTACGTCTCACTAATAGATTTCACAAGTGGCTGCTGTCACCAGGTATTACTTGAAGATAATGAACAAATTTAGAAATTTCTCGCCCGAACACGATCTTGAAAACGTTTACTCTTAAAAGAAAATGGAAATAACTAACTTCTATTAAACAAGAGAGAGCAAGTAATTTTATTAAGATAAAGTAATTTTAGTAAGTAAGTAGGTAAGAGTAACTAAATTTAAATAAACTGTTTGTAAACTTTGACACTGTCGGTAATGCAGATTCCTCTATGAACGACAATGGATTTTCAATGCTCTATTTTATACAATCTACAAAATACAATTTATCGATGGTATTTTTCTTACTTTTGGAAATATTTTAATAAAATATAAAACGAGTCCCCACCTTTTCTTACATTTTTTTAAATATCTAAAAAGGAAGCAGGATAGAGCGAATTTGCATATATTGTCTTTTGTAGAAAGTTTTATTTCGATTTTACAATTTTACAAATATTAGGTTTTTTAGACAATTTTATTTACTACAAAAAAGATTATATACAAAGATATTGTATTTTAATTACTTTTCGAAATATATTAATAAAATAAAACACGAATTCCCACCTTTTTTTTACATTTTTTTAAATATCTTTAAAAGTAAGCAGGATAGAGCGAATTTGCATATATTGTCTTTTGTAGAAAATTTTATTTCAATTTTACAATTTTACAAATATTATGTTTTGTAGACAATTTTATTTACTACAAAAAAGATTATATACAAATATATTGTATTTTTATTACTTTTCGAAATATATTAATTAAATAAAAAACGAATTCCCACCTTTTTTTTCATTTTTAAAATATCTCAAACACTAAGCCAGTTAGAGCGATTTTACAAATATTAGGTTTTGTAGAAAATTTTATATACTATGTTACGTCTCACTAAGAGATTTCACGAGTGGCTGCTGTCCCCTGTTCTTACTTGAAGATTACGAACAAATTTAGAAATTTTTTGACCGGTCACGATCTTGCAAACGTTTACTCTTGAAAGAGAAAGGAAATGACTAAGTTCAATTAAACAAGAGAGAGCAAACTTAGTAACAATATTTAAATAAACTGATTGTAAACATTGACACTGTTGGTAATGCAGATTTGTCTATAAACGACAATGGATTTTCAATGCTATATTTTATATATTATACAAAATAAAATTTATCGATGATATTTTTATTACATTTGAAATATATAACTAAAATAAAAAACGAATTCTTACCTTTTTTTACATTTTTTTAAATATCTCAAATAGTAAGCAGGATAGAGCGAATTTGCTTATATTGTCTTTAGTAGAAAGTTTTATTTCAATTTTACAATTTTACAAATATTATGTTTTGTAGACAATTTTATTTACTACAAAAAAGATAATATACAAAGATATTGTATTTTAATTACTTTTCGAAATATATTAATAAAATAAAAAAGGAATTCCCACCTTTTTTTACATTTTTTTAAATATCTCAAAAACAAAGCAAGATGGAGCGATTTTACAAATATTAGGTATTGTAGACAATTTTATATACTATGTTAAGTCTCACTAAGAGATTTTACGAGTGGTCGCTGTCACCAGTTCTTACTTGAAGATTACGAACAAATTTAGAAATTTTTTGACTGGTCACGAACTTGCAAACGTTTACTCTTAAAAGAGAAAGGAAATTACTAAGTTCTATTAAACAAGAGAAAGCAAACTTAGTAACAAAATTTAAATAAACTGATTGTAAACATTGACACTGTCGGTAATGCAGATTCCTCTATTAACGACAATGGATTTTCAATGCTCTATTTTATCCATTCTACAAATTAAAATTTATCGATGTTATTCTTATTACTTTTAGAAATATATTAATAGTGTAAAAAACGAATTTCAACCTTTTTTTACATTTTTTTAATATCCTTAAAACAAAGCAAGATAGAGCGATTTTACAAATATTTGGTTTTGTAGACAATTTTATATACTATGTTACGTCTCACTAAGAGATTTTACGAGTAGCCGCTTTCACCAGTTCTTACTTGAAAATTACGAACCAATTTAGAAATTTCTCGACCGGTCACGTTATTGCAAACGTTTACTCTTAAAAGAGAAAGGAAATGACTAATTTCTATTAAACAAGACGGAGCAAACTTAGTCACAAAATTTAATTAAACTGATTTTAAACATTAACACTGTTGGTAATGCAGATTCCTTTATGAAAGACAATGGATTTTTAATGCTCTATTTTATCTATTCTAAAAAATAAATTTATTGATGGTATTTTTAGTACTTTTTGAAATATATTAATAAAATAAAAAACGAATTCTTACCGTTTTTTACATTTTTTTAAATATATCAAAAAGTAAGTAGGATAGAGCGATTTTACATATATTGTCTTTTGTAGAAAATTTTATTTCGATTTTACAATTTTAAAAATATTAGGTTTTTAGACAATTTTATTTACTAGAAAAAAGACTATATACAAAGATATTGTATTTTTATTACTTTTCGAAATATACTAAGAAAATAAAAAACGAATTCCCACCTTTTTTTTACATTTTTTTAAATATCTCAAAAAGTAAGTAGGATAGAGCGATTTTACATATATTGTCTTTTGTAGAAAATTTTATTTCAATTTTACAATTTTACAAAAATTATGTTTTGTAGACAATTTTTTACAACAAAAAAGATTATATACAAATATATTGTATTTTTATTACTTTTCGAAAGATATTAATTAAATAAAAAACGAATTCCCACCTTTTTTTACATTTTTTAAAATATCTCAAAAACTAAGCAAGATGGAGCGATTTTACAAATATTAGGTTTTGTAGACATTTTGATATACTATGTTACGTCTCACTAATAGATTTCACAAGTGGCTGCTGTCACCAGGTATTACTTGAAGATAATGAACAAATTTAGAAATTTCTCGCCCGAACACGATCTTGAAAACGTTTACTCTTAAAAGAAAATGGAAATAACTAACTTCTATTAAACAAGAGAGAGCAAGTAATTTTATTAAGATAAAGTAATTTTAGTAAGTAAGTAGGTAAGAGTAACTAAATTTAAATAAACTGTTTGTAAACTTTGACACTGTCGGTAATGCAGATTCCTCTATGAACGACAATGGATTTTCAATGCTCTATTTTATACAATCTACAAAATACAATTTATCGATGGTATTTTTCTTACTTTTGGAAATATTTTAATAAAATATAAAACGAGTCCCCACCTTTTCTTACATTTTTTTAAATATCTAAAAAGGAAGCAGGATAGAGCGAATTTGCATATATTGTCTTTTGTAGAAAGTTTTATTTCGATTTTACAATTTTACAAATATTAGGTTTTTTAGACAATTTTATTTACTACAAAAAAGATTATATACAAAGATATTGTATTTTAATTACTTTTCGAAATATATTAATAAAATAAAACACGAATTCCCACCTTTTTTTACATTTTTTTAAATATCTTTAAAAGTAAGCAGGATAGAGCGAATTTGCATATATTGTCTTTTGTAGAAAATTTTATTTCAATTTTACAATTTTACAAATATTATGTTTTGTAGACAATTTTATTTACTACAAAAAAGATTATATACAAATATATTGTATTTTTATTACTTTTCGAAATATATTAATTAAATAAAAAACGAATTCCCACCTTTTTTTTCATTTTTAAAATATCTCAAACACTAAGCCAGTTAGAGCGATTTTACAAATATTAGGTTTTGTAGAAAATTTTATATACTATGTTACGTCTCACTAAGAGATTTCACGAGTGGCTGCTGTCCCCTGTTCTTACTTGAAGATTACGAACAAATTTAGAAATTTTTTGACCGGTCACGATCTTGCAAACGTTTACTCTTGAAAGAGAAAGGAAATGACTAAGTTCAATTAAACAAGAGAGAGCAAACTTAGTAACAATATTTAAATAAACTGATTGTAAACATTGACACTGTTGGTAATGCAGATTTGTCTATAAACGACAATGGATTTTCAATGCTATATTTTATATATTATACAAAATAAAATTTATCGATGATATTTTTATTACATTTGAAATATATAACTAAAATAAAAAACGAATTCTTACCTTTTTTTACATTTTTTTAAATATCTCAAATAGTAAGCAGGATAGAGCGAATTTGCTTATATTGTCTTTAGTAGAAAGTTTTATTTCAATTTTACAATTTTACAAATATTATGTTTTGTAGACAATTTTATTTACTACAAAAAAGATAATATACAAAGATATTGTATTTTAATTACTTTTCGAAATATATTAATAAAATAAAAAAAGGAATTCCCACCTTTTTTTACATTTTTTTAAATATCTCAAAAACAAAGCAAGATGGAGCGATTTTACAAATATTAGGTATTGTAGACAATTTTATATACTATGTTAAGTCTCACTAAGAGATTTTACGAGTGGTCGCTGTCACCAGTTCTTACTTGAAGATTACGAACAAATTTAGAAATTTTTTGACTGGTCACGAACTTGCAAACGTTTACTCTTAAAAGAGAAAGGAAATTACTAAGTTCTATTAAACAAGAGAAAGCAAACTTAGTAACAAAATTTAAATAAACTGATTGTAAACATTGACACTGTCGGTAATGCAGATTCCTCTATGAACGACAATGGATTTTCAATGCTCTATTTTATCCATTCTACAAAATAAAATTTATCGATGTTATTCTTATTACTTTTTGAAATATATTAATAAAATAAAAAACGAATTTCAAACTTTTTTTAAATTTTTTTAAATATCTCAAAAACAAAGCAAGATAGAGCGATTTTACAAATATTAGGTTTCGTAGACAATTTTATATACTATGTTACGTCTCACTTAGAGATTTCACGAGTGGCCGCTTTCACCAGTTCTTACTTGAAGATTACGAACAAATTTAGAAATTTCTCGACCGGTCACGATCTTGCAAATGTTTACTCTTAAAAGAGAAAGGAAATAACTAAGTTCCATTAAACAAGAGAGAGCAAGTAATTTTATTAAGACAAAGTAATTTTAGTATGTAAGTAGGTAAGAGTAACTAAATTTAAATAAACTGATTGTAAACATTGACACTGTCGGTAATGCAGATTCCTCTATGAACGACAATGGATTTTCAATGCTCTATATTATCCAATCTACAAAATACAATTTATCGATGGTATTTTTATTACTTTTCAAAATATATTAATAAAATAAAAATCGAATTCCTACCTTTTTTTACATTTTTTAAAATATCTCAAAAACTAAGCAATATAAAGCGATTTTACAAATTTTAGGTTTTGTAGACAATTTTATATACTGTGTTACGTCTCACTAATAGATTTCATGAGTTGCTTCTGTCACCAGTTCTTACTTGAAGATTATGAACAAATTTAGAAATTTCTCGACCGGTCACGTTCTTGCAAACGTTTACTCTTAAAAGAGAAAGGAAATGACTAATTTCTATTAAACAAGAGAGAGCAAACTTAGTCACAAAATTTAAATAAACTGATTGTAAACATTAACACTGTTGGTAATGCAGAATCCTCTATGAACGACAATGGATTTTTAATGCTCTATTTTATCTATTCTACAAAATAAACTTATTGATGGTATTTTTAGTACTTTTTGAAATATATTAATAAAATAAAAAACGAATTCTTACCGTTTTTTACATTTTTTTAAATATATCAAAAAGTAAGTAGGATAGAGCGATTTTACATATATTGTCTTTTGTAGAAAATTTTATTTCGATTTTACAATTTTACAAATATTAGGTTTTGTAGACAATTTTATTTACTAGAAAAAAGATTATATACAAAGATATTGTATTCTTATTACTTTTCGAAATATATTAATTAAATACAAAACGAATTCCCACTTTTTTTTACATTTTTTAAAATATCTAAAAAACTAAGCAAGATAGAGCGATTTTACAAATATTAGGTTTTGTAGACATTTTGATATACTATGTTACGTCTCACTAATAGATTTCACAAGTGGCTGCTGTCACCAGTTATTACTTGAAGATAATGAACAAATTTAGAAATTTCTCGCCCGAACACGATCTTGCAAACGTTTACTCTTAAAAGAGAAAGAAAATGACTAGGTTCTATTAAACAAGAGAGCAAGTAATTTTATTAAGATAAAGTAATTTTAGTAAGTAAGTAGGTAAGAGTAACTAAATTTAAATAAACTGATTGTAAACTTTGACACTGTCGGTAATGCAGATTCCTCTATGAACGACAATGGATTTTCAATGCTCTATTTTATACAATCTACAAAATACAATTTATCGATGGTATTTTTCTTACTTTTGGAAATATTTTAATAAAATATAAAACGAGTCCCCACCTTTTCTTACATTTTTTTAAATATCTCAAAAAGTAAGCAGGATAGAGCGAATTTGCATATATTGTCTTTTGTAGAAAGTGTTATTTCGATTTTACAATTTTACAAATATTAGGTTTTGTAGACAATTTTATTTACTACAAAAAAGATTATATACAAAGATATTGTATTTTAATTACTTTTCGAAATATATTAATAAAATGAAACACGAATTCCCACCTTTTTTTACATTTTTTTAAATATCTTTAAAAGTAAGCAGGATAGAGCGAATTTGCATATATTGTCTTTTGTAGAAAATTTTATTTCAATTTTACAATTTTACAAATATTATGTTTTGTAGAAAATTTTATTTACTACAAAAAAGATTATATACAAATATATTGTATTTTTATTACTTTTCGAAATATATTAATAAAATAAAAAAAGGAATTCCCACCTTTTTTTACATTTTTTTAAATATCTCAAAAACAAAGCAAGATAGAGCGATTTTACAAATATTAGGTTTTGTAGACAATTTTATATACTATGTTAAGTCTCACTAAGAGATTTTACGAGTGGTCGCTGTCACCAGCTCTTACTTGAAGATTACGAACAAGTTTAGAAATTTTTTGACTGGTCACGAACTTGCAAACGTTTACTCTTGAAAGAGAAAGGAAATGACTAAGTTCAATTAAACAAGAGAGAGCAAACTCAGTAACAAAATTTAAATAAACTGATTGTAAACATTGACACTGTCGGTAATGCAGATTCCTCTATGAACGACAATGGATTTTCAATGCTCTATTCTATCCATTCTACAAAATAAAATTTATCGATGTTATTCTTATTACTTTTCGAGATATATTAATAAAATAAAAAACGAATTTCAAACTTTTTTTAAATTTTTGTAATATCTCAAGAACAAAGCAAGATAGAGCGATTTTACAAATATTAGGTTTCGTAGACAATTTTATATACTATGTTACGTCTCACTTAGAGATTTCACGAGTGGCCGCTGTCACCAGTTCTTACTTGAAGATTATGAACAAATTTAGAAATTTCTCGACCGGTCACGATCTTGCAAATGTTTACTCTTAAAAGAGAAAGGAAATAACTAAGTTCCATTAAACAAGAGAGAGCAAGTAATTTTATTAAGATAAAGTAATTTTAGTATGTAAGTAGGTAAGAGTAACTAAATTTAAATAAATTGATATTAAACATTGACACTGTCGGTAATGCAGATTCTTCTATGAACGACAATGGATTTTCAATGCTCTATTTTATCCAATCTACAAAATACAATTTATCGATGGTATTTTTATTACTTTTCGAAATATATTATTAAAATAAAATTCGAATTCCTACCTTTTTTTACATTTTTTAAAATATCTCAAAAACTAAGCAATATAAAGCGATTTTACAAATTTTAGGTTCTGTTGACAATTTTATATACTGTGTTACGTCTCACTAATAGATTTCATGAGTTGCTTCTGTCACCAGTTCTTACTTGAAGATTATGAACAAATTTAGAAATTTCTCGACCGGTCACGATTTTGCAAATGTTTACTCTTAAAAGAGAAAGGAAATAACTAAGTTTATTAAACAAGAGAGAGCAAGTAATTTTATGTTCCATCTCGAGAAAAGATTTCACGAGTGGCCGCTGTCACTAGTTCTTACTTGAAGAATAAGAACGAATTTAGAGATTTCTCAACCGGTCACGACCTAGCCGTCGTTTACTCGGATAAGAGAAAGAAAGTCAATGCCTGTTTTTGGGTCAGCCTGCTTATCCAGTACTTTACCCGGGATAGTCTTTACTCGCGGATACCGGAGCGTCGGACGCTAATATGTCAAAGAAAACTCAACCCTGGATGTTAACCAAATCTTCAATTCTTACCTGGTTTCCGGTGCTGGCCAATGGGAGATGCAATCCAAATATGCCGACTGAAATTGGCGTTTGAAGGAAGGGTGCAGTTTTTAAATCACAATCACAATGTAGAATAACAATATAGTATATTTTAAAATTTAAATTTAGATTTAAATTGTTACACAATAAACACCCTGTTGCACACACACACACAATTATTAATGAACAACGTTAACGGAATATTAACTTGGTAACAGATAAAGGACTTAGGCTTGCAAAAATTTATCTCGCAGGGTTTACATAGTACTTATAGAACTATTTTCACGCAAAATTATACGAACTAAAGTTTAACAAATTACTTTTACGCGAAAATTAAACAGACTAATAATATTTAAATACGACAGAGTTTACCAAATTTAGGACTTTTGGGTGTTATGCACGAAATTCGAATTTAGACGTCACTGGACGTGACACCTCCCCCCTTAAGAAGAAGAACCATGGGATTTACTCCCGTGGTTTCCGCAACGAACGAAATTTCTGAGTGATTTCGTCATCCATATGAAATTGAACCCGCTTACCAGGTGTATTTTCTGTCTGGCAGCCTCTCGAATCCAAGGTAGGTTGGGTGGCCCCGGAGTCACCGCTTGAAGGTTCTGGTGTCTCCGTGCGCACCGACTGACGTTCAATACCATTGTCCGAATTTTGAGTGGGCCGAGCGTCCTTCCCGCGCCCCAAATGGAGGAGTAGGCTCGTGATTGAGCCCCAAACTGCACCCAACATATGTAAACTCCAACCATAAACTGTGTGCAGGGCGTACCCTCGAAGAACAGAGTCTATGATCAATTTCACTACTCTAAAAATAAGCACAATTCCAAGAATAGCAGAACTGACCGTTTCGAATTTCAATAGACCGTTCCAAAGCTTAGAGGTCACACTTTCTGCTAATTCACTAACACCTTTTTCACCCACAAAATCCACAAGATTTAACGTGTCAACTTTCACTTTATGTCCAGCTGCTCCTCTCGCGATAGTGTTCAAAATAGACGGTTGCTCAACAGGGAACATTACATGGTCCCGGAGATCGTCCAAATCCGCCTGTGTATAAATCCCACTAGTCGCGAGCGATCCCGCATCGATGTATCTCCAGACCACATCCGTGTCTGGCAGTAGAATTTGGGGATCCTTTACGTATGTTGGCTTTGGCAGCAGCTGATACCAGGTTCCCTCGATCAAATATTCCTGTGGCAGTAGTGCGCTGCACGGTACTTCAGTACCTTTTCTAACTAAAATTCTCGACTTTGGTTTTAAATAAACACTTAAATTTTGATATATCACGGGAAGTTCTCTATAACATAATTCCGAATGTCTTATTTTCACTAGAATAGGGGTGCACTTGACAATATGCGCGACTTCACCGGCCACCACCGCCATGTACCCCGGCCTCTTCATGACCGTGTACGCAAAAACGTCTGGGAGAATGTTCGCAAATGCCAACGCGTTTCGAATAACCTGTTGTTCTAGGTTACACTTCTGTTGTAAGATGTTTATATGGAGAGACTCCAGCTGGTCACGGTGGTGCTTCTCAACATATACGAACTTTGAATTTATATAGGCAAACAAATCCATGTTTTCGGGTGTTATTTTTGCCTTTGACGTAAACGTATGACCACTTGTTGTTTCCAGGATAAAAAGTTTGGGATGTTCAGTAGTGACCAGAGTATACCCGCAAATGTGGAGCTCGTTTTTACCCATCAACGCGAAGGCAGTGTCTCCCTCCGTCACCGAGTACATTGTTGATTACAACATATTAATGTGAGATTGCGATTGATGACGTCACTTTGGTGGCGGACCCCTCATACAGTGCCGTATATCGTTCAAAATTACACGACGAACCGGGAACAACTGTCCAAAATGCACAACCGTTTTCGTCTGTAAAACACGTTCCCCCTGAAAAAGTGCACGATATATGTCCACTAAGAGAAATCAAGTTTTCACCACTTTTCACTATTCCCGTGTATATTCTAATGTCTGTGGGCACTACACTTTGAACAACCACACTGTCCCACGTACCGTCGGTATCCGAATATTGGGTGCCTTGACACCTACCGTCGGTGGTAATGGAACCCGCTAACGTAACACTTCGAAAGTCTGTCGAGTTAACACGTAGTCCACTAATCTGTGTGAATGAGTTCAACGAAAGTGTACCAGTGTTTATCATACTTTTACAAACGTTTGAAGACACTTCAAGTAAATAAATGCAGCGACCGTTATGAACCGCCGAGATATGCGAACTCATTCCACAGTAATAAATTGTTCTGTCTATTTCCACTCTGCACTGATATACGCGCACATTATCATAGTCTGTCAGCTGTAACAGCTGCACGTACGTCACCGACTTGTTGGGCGATGACACGGGTAGATTACACTCCCCGGTCTCCAGCAATGATACCGTGCTGATGTTGGCAGAATTTCAACCACAGTCGTAACCCAAGAGAGCGAAGGCCGTCGTGACGCAACAAAGGATGACGTAGAAAACCTTGGAATTCATCCTTCCTGGTGATAATGTACAGTCAGTGGCAAAACAAACATATTAGCAAAATATTTTAATATACAAATATTTACGAAAGAAGATTACTTTTTGGACTTCGACAATTTTAGCTTATCTTTATGAACAATTTTACTTTTACCCCTATAACTAATTTTGATGTTATTCCTGGGTAGCACTTCTAGGACTTGGTGGGGACCAGTATATTGGTTTCCCAATTTAGACGTTGGTTGTTTCAAAAGATAGACATCGTGACCAACTTTAAACTTTTGACCTCTAGCATTTCTGTCATAATAATATTTAGATTTAATTTAAGCTCCCACCAAGTTCTGTCTTGCCGCCTTTTGTGCGGTTCTTATTTTATTAACTAAATCCAAATAATATTCTAAGTAGGTATCTTCTAAATTGATTCCAGTTAAAACATCTACTGATGGCACATTTGCCTGTTTACCAAAAACCAATTCATGAGGGGTGAATCTTGTTCCCTCATGCGTGCTAGTATTGTAGGCGAACATTGCATGAGTGAGCCACTTATCCCACTCGCTTCTTTTATTAATATAGTGTTTCAAATATTCAATAAGGACAATATGCGATCGCTCTAAAGATCCGTTCGATTGCGGATGAAATGCAGTGGTTTTAATCTGCTTACAATTATACTGTTTTGATATTGCCCTTAGTAAAGAACTTGTAAAATTTGTGCCCTAGTCTGTCAAAATTGATCGTGGAGCCCCGAAAATATTACAAAAGTTATGAACTAAACCCTCTGCGATGTCAACAGACGTAACTGATTTTAGAGGTACTGCAATGAAATATTTTGTTAGAGCATCCTGAATAGTGAGTACATATTTATTACCCATCTTTGTCTCCTGCAACGGGCCCACGATGTCCATGGCAATCTTGTCGAATGCCGCTCCTGGCGTATCGGTTAATATCATTGGCTCTTTCGATTTAATTCTAACTAATTTTTTAATCTGGCAACTTTCACAAATATTTATAAATTCTTGAATATCTTTTTTCATATTTGGCCAATGATATTTTTCTCGAATACGATTATACGTTTTTGTCACACCTTTGTGACCACCGATAGGCGAGGAGTGGCATTCCGCTATAATGTCCTCCCTCCTTTCTGTCTCTGGAATAGAAACTTCATTATGACAAACAACTTTTCATTTTTGAATGTATTAATAATTTTTCTCAAGATTCGTAATCACGAAATTCCGTCCAAACCTTGGGTCCTCGAGATGCTGACTGATGTTAACCCAAGCTCGCGTGTGACGGATAGCAAAGACCCAATAGCTTCAACTAGCGTTTCAAATTTAGTTGCATTTACTGCCCTTTCTTTAATGGGGATCGCGATTAGCTTATATTTGCCGAATTTTATTACTTTAGCGCGTCCCAGCACTAGTTCTTCGAATTTCGGAAGCTTATGTATTTTACTTTAAAGTCTTTGCCCCTTCGTCACACGGAGTTCCGACCAGATCTGTAAAAACAACTAAATTATCATGTCTTAAATTTAGCGAATCTCTTGTGACTCCTACATTGTCTGTCAGCATTCTTAAATGCGTATTATGTTCGGTCTCAGTCTGCGGGGAGTAAAGTCTGTCATACGCGGATGAGTCATCCGTATCGTCGACGTCAGAGCCTTCATCGTCCGTTACCGCCCCTGTAACTGGATCGACTGTATCAGATGACGATGAAGTAAGACCAGTCACTCTGTCAGCTGTCTCGTTGACGTCACAGTCCCCGTCGTCGTCCGCAGTTTGTCTAATGTCAAATTTAGTAAGACTGTCGTCTGAATCGAACATATTTATTGGGAGAATGTTTTTACTCTCCACCGGATTTCGCGACAACGCATCTGCGTTCGAATTTGCAGTTCCAGATTTGTATACGATTTTGAATGAATATTCCGCCAATTTAAGACCCCACTTAACAAGTCTAGATGTAGGATCTTTTACTGATTCCAACCAAACTAACGGCCTGTGATCGGTTACCAGAACAAACTCTCTGCCGTACAAATATGGCCTAAAATAACTTGTCGCGTAAACCATAGCCAAAAGCTCTCTTTCAATTGTCGAGTAATTTCTTTCAGCCCGATTCAAAATTCGCGAACAGTAGGAAATAGGCAGATCCTTTCCAACAGGACCCTGGCTCAACACGGCACCGATTGCATAGCCGGATGCGTCTGTCGTTACGTTAAACGGCAAATCAAAATTTGGATACTGCAAGATTGGTTCTTTACACAAAGAATCACGTAACGAGCAAAAAGCGTTTTCCTGGGCATTCTCCCAGCAAAACAAAACATCCTTTTTCAACAAATCCGTTAGCGGTTTGGCGACTTTAGAGAAGGCAGGAATAAACCTTCTATAATAACCGGCGAGTCCCAAAAATTGACGAACTGATTTTGCGTTCCTCGGACGCGGAAATTCACGGACTGCTTCTAATTTCTTTGGGTCCGGCTTTACACCGTCTTCCCCAATAATGTGTCCTAAATAAATTACCTCCCGTCTCAGAAATTCGCATTTGTCGGGCTGTAATTTTAAATTTGCTTGACGAAGTCTGCGAGCGAGCTTACCAAATTTTATCTCATGCTCGTTAAGTGAACTTGCATAAAGAACGACATCGTCCAAGTAAACAAACATTTCTTCGCCTTGTAAACCGATCAAGACATGATCCATCAACCGTTGAAAGGTTGCTGGTGCGTTTTTCAAGCCAAAAGGCATTCTACAAAATTCGAAATGACCATACGGGGTCGAGAACGCTGTCTTTTCGCGGTCATTCGGATGCATTCTAATTTGGTGAAACCCGGATTTCAAATCGAAAGTAGAAAAATATTTAGCCGCGCCGAGTTGATCCAAAATTTCGGTGATGTTGGGCAAAGGATATGCATCACCTACTGTTTTTTCATTAAGATTCCGGTAATCGATCACCATGCGCCATTGTTTATTACCTTTTGAATCCGCCTTTTTAGGAACAATCCATATAGGAGAATTATATGGAGAGATGGACGGCTTAATTATCCCGTCAACTAACATTTCTGAAGTCTGTTTCCTAATTTCTTCCTTGTGAACCGGGGGAAATCTATATTGTTTAGTATGCACGGGAACGTTATCAGCTGTTGTTATTTTATGTTCCAAAACATTGGTGCTCCCCAATGGTTCACCTGGCAAATGGAAGATATCGGCGTTTAACTCAATTAATTTTGAAACAGATTTTGCCTCTTCCGTATTCAGATGATCAAGGCATAAGAGGGATTTCACGGATTCAACCCTGGAGGGGGTGTGGAAGGTGACTCGGAATTCGAAACATCTGATTTTGGAATTGGATCAGCGGAGTTGGAGGCAAATATTGTATGAATATTGCGTAGGAAACCGGATGGATCAGAGGTATTGGATGCTGAATTCGGAAGAGTACCAATACTATAATCCAATAATTCTATTTTAGGAATTGTCAAATCAACGGATTCAAAAGTCGTATTCGTTACTTTAATGTACGCCTTTCCGTTTACGTTCCTAACTAAAGCCTCTCCTGCAAAAACTCCGGGCTGAAGATTCAAACGAGGGATATATCCTTCTGTAGTTTCGACATTATTAATGTGAATACAGCAAATTTTTGACGTACGAGACGGAATATTAATTCTCTTCTCTTCTATAAATGAGATTACTTTTTTCCGAAATCTGAGGCATCTATTCTCATAGTCAACTAGAACTGACCTTGACCTCAAGAATTCATTTCCCAAAATACCGTCCGTCTCGACAGGAAAATCATTCCTAACCAAATGAAATTTTACATACTCCCTGAACATGCAGATATTAGTAGATCCAAGGGTCAAATGACCACCGGGGGAAATTCCTACTAAATGTAAAATTTCAGACTTATTTATTTTAATGTCCATTTGTAATTTATAAATCTTAATCAAATTAACTTATGCGCCAGTGTCAATTAACAGCGTCACGTTACCCGTCAGCTGTTTTGAGGTACACGTGACAAGCGGAGCGGAGACCGTTGGTTCATACATTATTTTTCTGATGTCGACGGCCCTGCTTTTGCCGTCGGACTTGGTGGACGCGCACCCGGAGGGGGAACCCGCCGCGCGTCCGTTACCGGCTTCCCCTCCCCCGTTTCCCGCCATGCGTTTATTTTCGATGTATTTCAATTTCCTTGTTACGTCTCGAGAAGAGATTTCACGAGTAACCGCTGTCACCAGTTCTTACTTGAAGGGTAAGAACGAATTTAGAGATTTCTCAACCGGTCACGACCCAACAGTCGTTTACTCGTATAAGAGAAAGAAAGTCAATGCCAGTTTTTGGGTCAGCCTGCTTATCCAGTACTTTACCCGGGATAGGCTTTACTCGCGGATACCGGAGCGTCGGACGCTAATATGTCAAAGAAAACTCAACCCTGGATGTTAACCAAATCTTCAATTCTTACCTGGTTTCCGGTGCTGGCCAATGGGAGATGCAATCCAAATATGCCGACTGAAATTGGCGTTTGAAGGAAGGGTGCAGTTTTTAAATCACAATCACAATGTAGAATAACAATATAGTATATTTTAAAATTTAAATTTAGATTTAAATTGTTACACAATAAACACCCTGTTGCACACACACACAATTATTAATGAACAACGTTAACGGAATATTAACTTGGTAACAGATAAAGGACTTAGGCTTGCAAAAATTTATCTCGCAGGGTTTACATAGTACTTATAGAACTATTTTCACGCAAAATTATACGAACTAAAGTTTAACAAATTACTTTTACGCGAAAATTAAACAGACTAATAATATTTAAATACGACAGAGTTTACCAAATTTAGGACTTTTGGGTGTTATGCACGAAATTCGAATTTAGACGTCACTGGACGTGACACCTCCCCCCTTAAGAAGAAGAACCATGGGATTTACTCCCGTGGTTTTCGCAACGAACGAAATTTCTGAGTGATTTCGTCATCCATATGAAATTGAACCCGCTTACCAGGTGTATTTTCTGTCTGGCAGCCTCTCGAATCCAAGGTAGGTTGGGTGGCCCCGGAGTCACCGCTTGAAGGTTCTGGTGTCTCCGTGCGCACCGACTGACGTTCAATACCATTGTCCGAATTTTGAGTGGGCCGAGCGTCCTTCCCGCGCCCCAAATGGAGGAGTAGGCTCGTGATTGAGCCCCAAACTGCACCCAACATATGTAAACTCCAACCATAAACTGTGTGCAGGGCGTACCCTCGAAGAACAGAGTCTATGATCAATTTCACTACTCTAAAAATAAGCACAATTCCAAGAATAGCAGAACTGACCGTTTCGAATTTCAATAGACCGTTCCAAAGCTTAGAGGTCACACTTTCTGCTAATTCACTAACACCTTTTTCACCCACAAAATCCACAAGATTTAACGTGTCAACTTTCACTTTATGTCCAGCTGCTCCTCTCGCGATAGTGTTCAAAATAGACGGTTGCTCAACAGGGAACATTACATGGTCCCGGAGATCGTCCAAATCCGCCTGTGTATAAATCCCACTAGTCGCGAGCGATCCCGCATCGATGTATCTCCAGACCACATCCGTGTCTGGCAGTAGAATTTGGGGATCCTTTACGTATGTTGGCTTTGGCAGCAGCTGATACCAGGTTCTCTCGATCAAATATTCCTGTGGCAGTAGTGCGCTGCACGGTACTTCAGTACCTTTTCTAACTAAAATTCTCGACTTTGGTTTTAAATAAACACTTAAATTTTGATATATCACGGGAAGTTCTCTATAACATAATTCCGAATGTCTTATTTTCACTAGAATAGGGGTGCACTTGACAATATGCGCGACTTCACCGGCCACCACCGCCATGTACCCCGGCCTCTTCATGACCGTGTACGCAAAAACGTCCGGGAGAATGTTCGCAAATGCCAACGCGTTTCGAATAACCTGTTGTTCTAGGTTACACTTCTGTTGTAAGATGTTTATATGGAGAGACTCCAGCTGGTCACGGTGGTGCTTCTCAACATATACGAACTTTGAATTTATATAGGCAAACAAATCCATGTTTTCGGGTGTTATTTTTGCCTTTGACGTAAACGTATGACCACTTGTTGTTTCCAGGATAAAAAGTTTGGGATGTTCAGTAGTGACCAGAGTATACCCGCAAATGTGGAGCTCGTTTTTACCCATCAACGCGAAGGCAGTGTCTCCCTCCGTCACCGAGTACATTGTTGATTACAACATATTAATGTGAGATTGCGATTGATGACGTCACTTTGGTGGCGGACCCCTCATACAGTGCCGTATATCGTTCAAAATTACACGACGAACCGGGAACAACTGTCCAAAATGCACAACCGTTTTCGTCTGTAAAACACGTTCCCCCTGAAAAAGTGCACGATATATGTCCTCTAAGAGAAATCAAGTTCTCACCACTTTTCACTATTCCCGTGTATATTCTAATGTCTGTGCGCACTACACTTTGAACAACCACACTGTCCCACGTACCGTCGGTATCCGAATATTAGGTGCCTTGACACCTACCGTAGGTGGTAATGGAACCCGCTAACGTAACACTTCGAAAGTCTGTCGAGTTAACACGTAGTCCACTAATCTGTGTGAATGAGTTCAAACAAAGTGTACCAGTGTTTATCATACTTTTACAAACGTTTGAAGACACTTCAAGTAAATAAATGCAGCGACCGTTATGAACCGCCGAGATATGCGAACTCATTCCACAGTAATAAATTGTTCTGTCTATTTCCACTCTGCACTGATATACGCGCACATTATCATAGTCTGTCAGCTGTAACAGCTGCACGTACGTCACCGACTTGTTGGGCGATGACACGGGTAGATTACACTCCCCGGTCTCCAGCAATGATACCGTGCTGATGTTGGCAGAATTTCAACCACAGTCGTAACCCAAGAGAGCGAAGGCCGTCGTGACGCAACAAAGGATGACGTAGCAAACCTTGGAATTCATCCTTCCTGGTGATAATGTACAGTCAGTGGCAAAACAAACATATTAGCAAAATATTTTAATATACAAATATTTACGAAAGAAGATTACTTTTTGGACTTCGACAATTTTAGCTTATCTTTATGAACAATTTTACTTTTACCCCTATAACTAATTTTGATGTTATTCCTGGGTAGCACTTTTAGGACTTGGTGGGAACCAGTATATTGGTTTCCCAATTTAGACGTTTGTTGTTTCAAAAGATAGACATCGTGACCAACTTTAAGCTTTTGACCTCTAGCATTTCTGTCATAATAATATTTAGATTTAATTTAAGCTCCCACCAAGTTCTGTCTTGCCGCCTTTTGTGCGGTTCTTATTTTATTAACTAAATCCAAATAATATTCTAAGTAGGTATCTTCTAAATTGATTCCAGTTAAAACATCTACTGATGGCACATTTGCCTGTTTACCAAAAACCAATTCATGAGGGGTGAATCTTGTTCCCTCATGCGTGCTAGTATTGTAGGCGAACATTCCATGAGTGAGCCACTTATCCCACTCGCTTCTTTTATTAATATAGTGTTTCAAATATTCAATAAGGACAATATGCGATCGCTCTAAAGATCCGTTCGATTGCGGATGAAATGCAGTGGTTTTAATCTGCTTACAATTATACTGTTTTGATATTGCCCTTAGTAAAGAACTTGTAAAATTTGTGCCCTAGTCTGTCAAAATTGATCGTGGAGCCCCGAAAATATTACAAAAGTTATGAACTGAACCCTCTGCGATGTCAACAGATGTAACTGATTTTAGAGGTTCTGCAATGAAATATTTTGTTAGAGCATCCTGAATAGTGAGTACATATTTATTACCCATCTTTGTCTCCTGCAACGGGCCCACGATGTCCATGGCAATCTTGTCGAATGCCGCTCCTGGCATATCGGTTAATATCATTGGCTCTTTCGATTTAATTCTAACTAATTTTTTAATCTGGCAACTTTCACAAATATTTATAAATTCTTGAATATCTTTTTTCATATTTGGCCAATGATATTTTTCTCGAATACGATTATACGTTTTTGTCACACCTTTGTGACCACCGATAGGCGAGGAGTGGCATTCCGCTATAATGTCCTCCCTCCTTTCTGTCTCTGGAATAGAAACTTCATTATGACAAACAACTTTTCATTTTTGAATGTATTAATAATTTTTCTCAAGATTCGTAATCACGAAATTCCGTCCAAACCTTGGGTCCTCGAGATGCTGACTGATGTTAACCCAAGCTCGCGTGTGACGGATAGCAAAGACCCAATAGCTTCAACTAGCGTTTCAAATTTAGTTGCATTTACTGCCCTTTCTTTAATGGGGATCGCGATTAGCTTATATTTGCCGAATTTTATTACTTTAGCGCGTCCCAGCACTAGTTCTTCGAATTTCGGAAGCTTATGTATTTTACTTTAAAGTCTTTGCCCCTTCGTCACACGGAGTTCCGACCAGATCTGTAAAAACAACTAAATTATCATGTCTTAAATTTAGCGAATCTCTTGTGACTCCTACATTGTCTGTCAGCATTCTTAAATGCGTATTATGTTCGGTCTCAGTCTGCGGGGAGTAAAGTCTGTCATACGCGGATGAGTCATCCGTATCGTCGACGTCAGAGCCTTCATCGTCCGTTACCGCCCCTGTAACTGGATCGACTGTATCAGATGACGATGAAGTAAGACCAGTCACTCTGTCAGCTGTCTCGTTGACGTCACAGTCCCCGTCGTCGTCCGCAGTTTGTCTAATGTCAAATTTAGTAAGACTGTCGTCTGAATCGAACATATTTATTGGGAGAATGTTTTTACTCTCCACCGGATTTCGCGACAACGCATCTGCGTTCGAATTTGCAGTTCCAGATTTGTATACGATTTTGAATGAATATTCCGCCAATTTAAGACCCCACTTAACAAGTCTAGATGTAGGATCTTTTACTGATTCCAACCAAACTAACGGCCTGTGATCGGTTACCAGAACAAACTCTCTGCCGTACAAATATGGCCTAAAATAACTTGTCGCGTAAACCATAGCCAAAAGCTCTCTTTCAATTGTCGAGTAATTTCTTTCAGCCCGATTCAAAATTCGCGAACAGTAGGAAATAGGCAGATCCTTTCCAACAGGACCCTGGCTCAACACGGCACCGATTGCATAGCCGGATGCGTCTGTCGTTACGTTAAACGGCAAATCAAAATTTGGATACTGCAAGATTGGTTCTTTACACAAAGAATCACGTAACGAGCAAAAAGCGTTTTCCTGGGCATTCTCCCAGCAAAACAAAACATCCTTTTTCAACAAATCCGTTAGCGGTTTGGCGACTTTAGAGAAGGCAGGAATAAACCTTCTATAATAACCGGCGAGTCCCAAAAATTGACGAACTGATTTTGCGTTCCTCGGACGCGGAAATTCACGGACTGCTTCTAATTTCTTTGGGTCCGGCTTTACACCGTCTTCCCCAATAATGTGTCCTAAATAAATTACCTCCCGTCTCAGAAATTCGCATTTGTCGGGCTGTAATTTTAAATTTGCTTGACGAAGTCTGCGAGCGAGCTTACCAAATTTTATCTCATGCTCGTTAAGTGAACTTGCATAAAGAACGACATCGTCCAAGTAAACAAACATTTCTTCGCCTTGTAAACCGATCAAGACATGATCCATCAACCGTTGAAAGGTTGCTGGTGCGTTTTTCAAGCCAAAAGGCATTCTACAAAATTCGAAATGACCATACGGGGTCGAGAACGCTGTCTTTTCGCGGTCATTCGGATGCATTCTAATTTGGTGAAACCCGGATTTCAAATCGAAAGTAGAAAAATATTTAGCCGCGCCGAGTTGATCCAAAATTTCGGTGATGTTGGGCAAAGGATATGCATCACCTACTGTTTTTTCATTAAGATTCCGGTAATCGATCACCATGCGCCATTGTTTATTACCTTTTTGAATCCGCCTTTTTAGGAACAATCCATATAGGAGAATTATATGGAGAGATGGACGGCTTAATTATCCCGTCAACTAACATTTCTGAAGTCTGTTTCCTAATTTCTTCCTTGTGAACCGGGGGAAATCTATATTGTTTAGTATGCACGGGAACGTTATCAGCTGTTGTTATTTTATGTTCCAAAACATTGGTGCTCCCCAATGGTTCACCAGGCAAATGGAAGATATCGGCGTTTAACTCAATTAATTTTGAAACAGATTTTGCCTCTTCCGTATTCAGATGATCAAGGCATAAGAGGGATTTCACGGATTCAACCCTGGAGGGGGTGTGGAAGGTGACTCGGAATTCGAAACATCTGATTTTGGAATTGGATCAGCGGAGTTGGAGGCAAATATTGTATGAATATTGCGTAGGAAACCGGATGGATCAGAGGTATTGGATGCTGAATTCGGAAGAGTACCAATACTATAATCCAATAATTCTATTTTAGGAATTGTCAAATCAACGGATTCAAAAGTCGTATTCGTTACTTTAATGTACGCCTTTCCGTTTACGTTCCTAACTAAAGCCTCTCCTGCAAAAACTCCGGGCTGAAGATTCAAACGAGGGATATATCCTTCTGTAGTTTCGACATTATTAATGTGAATACAGCAAATTTTTGACGTACGAGACGGAATATTAATTCTCTTCTCTTCTATAAATGAGATTACTTTTTTCCGAAATCTGAGGCATCTATTCTCATAGTCAACTAGAACTGACCTTGACCTCAAGAATTCATTTCCCAAAATACCGTCCGTCTCGACAGGAAAATCATTCCTAACCAAATGAAATTTTACATACTCCCTGAACATGCAGATATTAGTAGATCCAAGGGTCAAATGACCACCGGGGGAAATTCCTACTAAATGTAAAATTTCAGACTTATTTATTTTAATGTCCATTTGTAATTTATAAATCTTAATCAAATTAACTTATGCGCCAGTGTCAATTAACAGCGTCACGTTACCCGTCAGCTGTTTTGAGGTACACGTGACAAGCGGAGCGGAGACCGTTGGTTCATACATTATTTTTCTGATGTCGACGGCCCTGCTTTTGCCGTCGGACTTGGTGGACGCGCACCCGGAGGGGGAACCCGCCGCGCGTCCGTTACCGGCTTCCCCTCCCCGTTTCCCGCCATGCGTTTATTTTCGATGTATTTCAATTTCCTTGTTACGTCTCGAGAAGAGATTTCACGAGTAACCGCTGTCACCAGTTCTTACTTGAAGGGTAAGAACGAATTTAGAGATTTCTCAACCGGTCACGACCCAACAGTCGTTTACTCGTATAAGAGAAAGAAAGTCAATGCCAGTTTTTGGGTCAGCCTGCTTATCCAGTACTTTACCCGGGATAGGCTTTACTCGCGGATACCGGAGCGTCGGACGCTAATATGTCAAAGAAAACTCAACCCTGGATGTTAACCAAATCTTCAATTCTTACCTGGTTTCCGGTGCTGGCCAATGGGAGATGCAATCCAAATATGCCGACTGAAATTGGCGTTTGAAGGAAGGGTGCAGTTTTTAAATCACAATCACAATGTAGAATAACAATATAGTATATTTTAAAATTTAAATTTAGATTTAAATTGTTACACAATAAACACCCTGTTGCACACACACACACAATTATTAATGAACAACGTTAACGGAATATTAACTTGGTAACAGATAAAGGACTTAGGCTTGCAAAAATTTATCTCGCAGGGTTTACATAGTACTTATAGAACTATTTTCACGCAAAATTATACGAACTAAAGTTTAACAAATTACTTTTACGCGAAAAATAAACAGACTAATAATATTTAAATACGACAGAGTTTACCAAATTTAGGACTTTTGGGTGTTATGCACGAAATTCGAATTTAGACGTCACTGGACGTGACACCTCCCCCCCTTAAGAAGAAGAACCATGGGATTTACTCCCGTGGTTTTCGCAACGAACGAAATTTCTGAGTGATTTCGTCATCCATATGAAATTGAACCCGCTTACCAGGTGTATTTTCTGTCTGGCAGCCTCTCGAATCCAAGGTAGGTTGGGTGGCCCCGGAGTCACCGCTTGAAGGTTCTGGTGTCTCCGTGCGCACCGACTGACGTTCAATACCATTGTCCGAATTTTGAGTGGGCCGAGCGTCCTTCCCGCGCCCCAAATGGAGGAGTAGGCTCGTGATTGAGCCCCAAACTGCACCCAACATATGTAAACTCCAACCATAAACTGTGTGCAGGGCGTACCCTCGAAGAACAGAGTCTATGATCAATTTCACTACTCTAAAAATAAGCACAATTCCAAGAATAGCAGAACTGACCGTTTCGAATTTCAATAGACCGTTCCAAAGCTTAGAGGTCACACTTTCTGCTAATTCACTAACACCTTTTTCACCCACAAAATCCACAAGATTTAACGTGTCAACTTTCACTTTATGTCCAGCTGCTCCTCTCGCGATAGTGTTCAAAATAGACGGTTGCTCAACAGGGAACATTACATGGTCCCGGAGATCGTCCAAATCCGCCTGTGTATAAATCCCACTAGTCGCGAGCGATCCCGCATCGATGTATCTCCAGACCACATCCGTGTCTGGCAGTAGAATTTGGGGATCCTTTACGTATGTTGGCTTTGGCAGCAGCTGATACCAGGTTCTCTCGATCAAATATTCCTGTGGCAGTAGTGCGCTGCACGGTACTTCAGTACCTTTTCTAACTAAAATTCTCGACTTTGGTTTTAAATAAACACTTAAATTTTGATATATCACGGGAAGTTCTCTATAACATAATTCCGAATGTCTTATTTTCACTAGAATAGGGGTGCACTTGACAATATGCGCGACTTCACCGGCCACCACCGCCATGTACCCCGGCCTCTTCATGACCGTGTACGCAAAAACGTCCGGGAGAATGTTCGCAAATGCCAACGCGTTTCGAATAACCTGTTGTTCTAGGTTACACTTCTGTTGTAAGATGTTTATATGGAGAGACTCCAGCTGGTCACGGTGGTGCTTCTCAACATATACGAACTTTGAATTTATATAGGCAAACAAATCCATGTTTTCGGGTGTTATTTTTGCCTTTGACGTAAACGTATGACCACTTGTTGTTTCCAGGATAAAAAGTTTGGGATGTTCAGTAGTGACCAGAGTATACCCGCAAATGTGGAGCTCGTTTTTACCCATCAACGCGAAGGCAGTGTCTCCCTCCGTCACCGAGTACATTGTTGATTACAACATATTAATGTGAGATTGCGATTGATGACGTCACTTTGGTGGCGGACCCCTCATACAGTGCCGTATATCGTTCAAAATTACACGACGAACCGGGAACAACTGTCCAAAATGCACAACCGTTTTCGTCTGTAAAACACGTTCCCCCTGAAAAAGTGCACGATATATGTCCTCTAAGAGAAATCAAGTTCTCACCACTTTTCACTATTCCCGTGTATATTCTAATGTCTGTGCGCACTACACTTTGAACAACCACACTGTCCCACGTACCGTCGGTATCCGAATATTAGGTGCCTTGACACCTACCGTAGGTGGTAATGGAACCCGCTAACGTAACACTTCGAAAGTCTGTCGAGTTAACACGTAGTCCACTAATCTGTGTGAATGAGTTCAAACAAAGTGTACCAGTGTTTATCATACTTTTACAAACGTTTGAAGACACTTCAAGTAAATAAATGCAGCGACCGTTATGAACCGCCGAGATATGCGAACTCATTCCACAGTAATAAATTGTTCTGTCTATTTCCACTCTGCACTGATATACGCGCACATTATCATAGTCTGTCAGCTGTAACAGCTGCACGTACGTCACCGACTTGTTGGGCGATGACACGGGTAGATTACACTCCCCGGTCTCCAGCAATGATACCGTGCTGATGTTGGCAGAATTTCAACCACAGTCGTAACCCAAGAGAGCGAAGGCCGTCGTGACGCAACAAAGGATGACGTAGCAAACCTTGGAATTCATCCTTCCTGGTGATAATGTACAGTCAGTGGCAAAACAAACATATTAGCAAAATATTTTAATATACAAATATTTACGAAAGAAGATTACTTTTTGGACTTCGACAATTTTAGCTTATCTTTATGAACAATTTTACTTTTACCCCTATAACTAATTTTGATGTTATTCCTGGGTAGCACTTTTAGGACTTGGTGGGAACCAGTATATTGGTTTCCCAATTTAGACGTTTGTTGTTTCAAAAGATAGACATCGTGACCAACTTTAAGCTTTTGACCTCTAGCATTTCTGTCATAATAATATTTAGATTTAATTTAAGCTCCCACCAAGTTCTGTCTTGCCGCCTTTTGTGCGGTTCTTATTTTATTAACTAAATCCAAATAATATTCTAAGTAGGTATCTTCTAAATTGATTCCAGTTAAAACATCTACTGATGGCACATTTGCCTGTTTACCAAAAACCAATTCATGAGGGGTGAATCTTGTTCCCTCATGCGTGCTAGTATTGTAGGCGAACATTCCATGAGTGAGCAACTTATCCCACTCGCTTCTTTTATTAATATAGTGTTTCAAATATTCAATAAGGACAATATGCGATCGCTCTAAAGATCCGTTCGATTGCGGATGAAATGCAGTGGTTTTAATCTGCTTACAATTATACTGTTTTGATATTGCCCTTAGTAAAGAACTTGTAAAATTTGTGCCCTAGTCTGTCAAAATTGATCGTGGAGCCCCGAAAATATTACAAAAGTTATGAACTGAACCCTCTGCGATGTCAACAGATGTAACTGATTTTAGAGGTTCTGCAATGAAATATTTTGTTAGAGCATCCTGAATAGTGAGTACATATTTATTACCCATCTTTGTCTCCTGCAACGGGCCCACGATGTCCATGGCAATCTTGTCGAATGCCGCTCCTGGCATATCGGTTAATATCATTGGCTCTTTCGATTTAATTCTAACTAATTTTTTAATCTGGCAACTTTCACAAATATTTATAAATTCTTGAATATCTTTTTTCATATTTGGCCAATGATATTTTTCTCGAATACGATTATACGTTTTTGTCACACCTTTGTGACCACCGATAGGCGAGGAGTGGCATTCCGCTATAATGTCCTCCCTCCTTTCTGTCTCTGGAATAGAAACTTCATTATGACAAACAACTTTTCATTTTTGAATGTATTAATAATTTTTCTCAAGATTCGTAATCACGAAATTCCGTCCAAACCTTGGGTCCTCGAGATGCTGACTGATGTTAACCCAAGCTCGCGTGTGACGGATAGCAAAGACCCAATAGCTTCAACTAGCGTTTCAAATTTAGTTGCATTTACTGCCCTTTCTTTAATGGGGATCGCGATTAGCTTATATTTGCCGAATTTTATTACTTTAGCGCGTCCCAGCACTAGTTCTTCGAATTTCGGAAGCTTATGTATTTTACTTTAAAGTCTTTGCCCCTTCGTCACACGGAGTTCCGACCAGATCTGTAAAAACAACTAAATTATCATGTCTTAAATTTAGCGAATCTCTTGTGACTCCTACATTGTCTGTCAGCATTCTTAAATGCGTATTATGTTCGGTCTCAGTCTGCGGGGAGTAAAGTCTGTCATACGCGGATGAGTCATCCGTATCGTCGACGTCAGAGCCTTCATCGTCCGTTACCGCCCCTGTAACTGGATCGACTGTATCAGATGACGATGAAGTAAGACCAGTCACTCTGTCAGCTGTCTCGTTGACGTCACAGTCCCCGTCGTCGTCCGCAGTTTGTCTAATGTCAAATTTAGTAAGACTGTCGTCTGAATCGAACATATTTATTGGGAGAATGTTTTTACTCTCCACCGGATTTCGCGACAACGCATCTGCGTTCGAATTTGCAGTTCCAGATTTGTATACGATTTTGAATGAATATTCCGCCAATTTAAGACCCCACTTAACAAGTCTAGATGTAGGATCTTTTACTGATTCCAACCAAACTAACGGCCTGTGATCGGTTACCAGAACAAACTCTCTGCCGTACAAATATGGCCTAAAATAACTTGTCGCGTAAACCATAGCCAAAAGCTCTCTTTCAATTGTCGAGTAATTTCTTTCAGCCCGATTCAAAATTCGCGAACAGTAGGAAATAGGCAGATCCTTTCCAACAGGACCCTGGCTCAACACGGCACCGATTGCATAGCCGGATGCGTCTGTCGTTACGTTAAACGGCAAATCAAAATTTGGATACTGCAAGATTGGTTCTTTACACAAAGAATCACGTAACGAGCAAAAAGCGTTTTCCTGGGCATTCTCCCAGCAAAACAAAACATCCTTTTTCAACAAATCCGTTAGCGGTTTGGCGACTTTAGAGAAGGCAGGAATAAACCTTCTATAATAACCGGCGAGTCCCAAAAATTGACGAACTGATTTTGCGTTCCTCGGACGCGGAAATTCACGGACTGCTTCTAATTTCTTTGGGTCCGGCTTTACACCGTCTTCCCCAATAATGTGTCCTAAATAAATTACCTCCCGTCTCAGAAATTCGCATTTGTCGGGCTGTAATTTTAAATTTGCTTGACGAAGTCTGCGAGCGAGCTTACCAAATTTTATCTCATGCTCGTTAAGTGAACTTGCATAAAGAACGACATCGTCCAAGTAAACAAACATTTCTTCGCCTTGTAAACCGATCAAGACATGATCCATCAACCGTTGAAAGGTTGCTGGTGCGTTTTTCAAGCCAAAAGGCATTCTACAAAATTCGAAATGACCATACGGGGTCGAGAACGCTGTCTTTTCGCGGTCATTCGGATGCATTCTAATTTGGTGAAACCCGGATTTCAAATCGAAAGTAGAAAAATATTTAGCCGCGCCGAGTTGATCCAAAATTTCGGTGATGTTGGGCAAAGGATATGCATCACCTACTGTTTTTTCATTAAGATTCCGGTAATCGATCACCATGCGCCATTGTTTATTACCTTTTGAATCCGCCTTTTTAGGAACAATCCATATAGGAGAATTATATGGAGAGATGGACGGCTTAATTATCCCGTCAACTAACATTTCTGAAGTCTGTTTCCTAATTTCTTCCTTGTGAACCGGGGGAAATCTATATTGTTTAGTATGCACGGGAACGTTATCAGCTGTTGTTATTTTATGTTCCAAAACATTGGTGCTCCCCAATGGTTCACCTGGCAAATGGAAGATATCGGCGTTTAACTCAATTAATTTTGAAACAGATTTTGCCTCTTCCGTATTCAGATGATCAAGGCATAAGAGGGATTTCACGGATTCAACCCTGGAGGGGGTGTGGAAGGTGACTCGGAATTCGAAACATCTGATTTTGGAATTGGATCAGCGGAGTTGGAGGCAAATATTGTATGAATATTGCGTAGGAAACCGGATGGATCAGAGGTATTGGATGCTGAATTCGGAAGAGTACCAATACTATAATCCAATAATTCTATTTTAGGAATTGTCAAATCAACGGATTCAAAAGTCGTATTCGTTACTTTAATGTACGCCTTTCCGTTTACGTTCCTAACTAAAGCCTCTCCTGCAAAAACTCCGGGCTGAAGATTCAAACGAGGGATATATCCTTCTGTAGTTTCGACATTATTAATGTGAATACAGCAAATTTTTGACGTACGAGACGGAATATTAATTCTCTTCTCTTCTATAAATGAGATTACTTTTTCCGAAATCTGAGGCATCTATTCTCATAGTCAACTAGAACTGACCTTGACCTCAAGAATTCATTTCCCAAAATACCGTCCGTCTCGACAGGAAAATCATTCCTAACCAAATGAAATTTTACATACTCCCTGAACATGCAGATATTAGTAGATCCAAGGGTCAAATGACCACCGGGGGAAATTCCTACTAAATGTAAAATTTCAGACTTATTTATTTTAATGTCCATTTGTAATTTATAAATCTTAATCAAATTAACTTATGCGCCAGTGTCAATTAACAGCGTCACGTTACCCGTCAGCTGTTTTGAGGTACACGTGACAAGCGGAGCGGAGACCGTTGGTTCATACATTATTTTTCTGATGTCGACGGCCCTGCTTTTGCCGTCGGACTTGGTGGACGCGCACCCGGAGGGGGAACCCGCCGCGCGTCCGTTACCGGCTTCCCCTCCCCGTTTCCCGCCATGCGTTTATTTTCGATGTATTTCAATTTCCTTGTTACGTCTCGAGAAGAGATTTCACGAGTAACCGCTGTCACCAGTTCTTACTTGAAGGGTAAGAACGAATTTAGAGATTTCTCAACCGGTCACGACCCAACAGTCGTTTACTCGTATAAGAGAAAGAAAGTCAATGCCAGTTTTTGGGTCAGCCTGCTTATCCAGTACTTTACCCGGGATAGGCTTTACTCGCGGATACCGGAGCGTCGGACGCTAATATGTCAAAGAAAACTCAACCCTGGATGTTAACCAAATCTTCAATTCTTACCTGGTTTCCGGTGCTGGCCAATGGGAGATGCAATCCAAATATGCCGACTGAAATTGGCGTTTGAAGGAAGGGTGCAGTTTTTAAATCACAATCACAATGTAGAATAACAATATAGTATATTTTAAAATTTAAATTTAGATTTAAATTGTTACACAATAAACACCCTGTTGCACACACACACACAATTATTAATGAACAACGTTAACGGAATATTAACTTGGTAACAGATAAAGGACTTAGGCTTGCAAAAATTTATCTCGCAGGGTTTACATAGTACTTATAGAACTATTTTCACGCAAAATTATACGAACTAAAGTTTAACAAATTACTTTTACGCGAAAAATAAACAGACTAATAATATTTAAATACGACAGAGTTTACCAAATTTAGGACTTTTGGGTGTTATGCACGAAATTCGAATTTAGACGTCACTGGACGTGACACCTCCCCCCTTAAGAAGAAGAACCATGGGATTTACTCCCGTGGTTTTCGCAACGAACGAAATTTCTGAGTGATTTCGTCATCCATATGAAATTGAACCCGCTTACCAGGTGTATTTTCTGTCTGGCAGCCTCTCGAATCCAAGGTAGGTTGGGTGGCCCCGGAGTCACCGCTTGAAGGTTCTGGTGTCTCCGTGCGCACCGACTGACGTTCAATACCATTGTCCGAATTTTGAGTGGGCCGAGCGTCCTTCCCGCGCCCCAAATGGAGGAGTAGGCTCGTGATTGAGCCCCAAACTGCACCCAACATATATAAACTCCAACCATAAACTGTGTGCAGGGCGTACCCTCGAAGAACAGAGTCTATGATCAATTTCACTACTCTAAAAATAAGCACAATTCCAAGAATAGCAGAACTGACCGTTTCGAATTTCAATAGACCGTTCCAAAGCTTAGAGGTCACACTTTCTGCTAATTCACTAACACCTTTTTCACCCACAAAATCCACAAGATTTAACGTGTCAACTTTCACTTTATGTCCAGCTGCTCCTCTCGCGATAGTGTTCAAAATAGACGGTTGCTCAACAGGGAACATTACATGGTCCCGGAGATCGTCCAAATCCGCCTGTGTATAAATCCCACTAGTCGCGAGCGATCCCGCATCGATGTATCTCCAGACCACATCCGTGTCTGGCAGTAGAATTTGGGAATCCTTTACGTATGTTGGCTTTGGCAGCAGCTGATACCAGGTTCTCTCGATCAAATATTCCTGTGGCAGTAGTGCGCTGCACGGTACTTCAGTACCTTTTCTAACTAAAATTCTCGACTTTGGTTTTAAATAAACACTTAAATTTTGATATATCACGGGAAGTTCTCTATAACATAATTCCGAATGTCTTATTTTCACTAGAATAGGGGTGCACTTGACAATATGCGCGACTTCACCGGCCACCACCGCCATGTACCCCGGCCTCTTCATGACCGTGTACGCAAAAACGTCCGGGAGAATGTTCGCAAATGCCAACGCGTTTCGAATAACCTGTTGTTCTAGGTTACACTTCTGTTGTAAGATGTTTATATGGAGAGACTCCAGCTGGTCACGGTGGTGCTTCTCAACATATACGAACTTTGAATTTATATAGGCAAACAAATCCATGTTTTCGGGTGTTATTTTTGCCTTTGACGTAAACGTATGACCACTTGTTGTTTCCAGGATAAAAAGTTTGGGATGTTCAGTAGTGACCAGAGTATACCCGCAAATGTGGAGCTCGTTTTTACCCATCAACGCGAAGGCAGTGTCTCCCTCCGTCACCGAGTACATTGTTGATTACAACATATTAATGTGAGATTGCGATTGATGACGTCACTTTGGTGGCGGACCCCTCATACAGTGCCGTATATCGTTCAAAATTACACGACGAACCGGGAACAACTGTCCAAAATGCACAACCGTTTTCGTCTGTAAAACACGTTCCCCCTGAAAAAGTGCACGATATATGTCCTCTAAGAGAAATCAAGTTCTCACCACTTTTCACTATTCCCGTGTATATTCTAATGTCTGTGCGCACTACACTTTGAACAACCACACTGTCCCACGTACCGTCGGTATCCGAATATTAGGTGCCTTGACACCTACCGTAGGTGGTAATGGAACCCGCTAACGTAACACTTCGAAAGTCTGTCGAGTTAACACGTAGTCCACTAATCTGTGTGAATGAGTTCAAACAAAGTGTACCAGTGTTTATCATACTTTTACAAACGTTTGAAGACACTTCAAGTAAATAAATGCAGCGACCGTTATGAACCGCCGAGATATGCGAACTCATTCCACAGTAATAAATTGTTCTGTCTATTTCCACTCTGCACTGATATACGCGCACATTATCATAGTCTGTCAGCTGTAACAGCTGCACGTACGTCACCGACTTGTTGGGCGATGACACGGGTAGATTACACTCCCCGGTCTCCAGCAATGATACCGTGCTGATGTTGGCAGAATTTCAACCACAGTCGTAACCCAAGAGAGCGAAGGCCGTCGTGACGCAACAAAGGATGACGTAGCAAACCTTGGAATTCATCCTTCCTGGTGATAATGTACAGTCAGTGGCAAAACAAACATATTAGCAAAATATTTTAATATACAAATATTTACGAAAGAAGATTACTTTTTGGACTTCGACAATTTTAGCTTATCTTTATGAACAATTTTACTTTTACCCCTATAACTAATTTTGATGTTATTCCTGGGTAGCACTTTTAGGACTTGGTGGGAACCAGTATATTGGTTTCCCAATTTAGACGTTTGTTGTTTCAAAAGATAGACATCGTGACCAACTTTAAGCTTTTGACCTCTAGCATTTCTGTCATAATAATATTTAGATTTAATTTAAGCTCCCACCAAGTTCTGTCTTGCCGCCTTTTGTGCGGTTCTTATTTTATTAACTAAATCCAAATAATATTCTAAGTAGGTATCTTCTAAATTGATTCCAGTTAAAACATCTACTGATGGCACATTTGCCTGTTTACCAAAAACCAATTCATGAGGGGTGAATCTTGTTCCCTCATGCGTGCTAGTATTGTAGGCGAACATTCCATGAGTGAGCAACTTATCCCACTCGCTTCTTTTATTAATATAGTGTTTCAAATATTCAATAAGGACAATATGCGATCGCTCTAAAGATCCGTTCGATTGCGGATGAAATGCAGTGGTTTTAATCTGCTTACAATTATACTGTTTTGATATTGCCCTTAGTAAAGAACTTGTAAAATTTGTGCCCTAGTCTGTCAAAATTGATCGTGGAGCCCCGAAAATATTACAAAAGTTATGAACTGAACCCTCTGCGATGTCAACAGATGTAACTGATTTTAGAGGTTCTGCAATGAAATATTTTGTTAGAGCATCCTGAATAGTGAGTACATATTTATTACCCATCTTTGTCTCCTGCAACGGGCCCACGATGTCCATGGCAATCTTGTCGAATGCCGCTCCTGGCATATCGGTTAATATCATTGGCTCTTTCGATTTAATTCTAACTAATTTTTTAATCTGGCAACTTTCACAAATATTTATAAATTCTTGAATATCTTTTTTCATATTTGGCCAATGATATTTTTCTCGAATACGATTATACGTTTTTGTCACACCTTTGTGACCACCGATAGGCGAGGAGTGGCATTCCGCTATAATGTCCTCCCTCCTTTCTGTCTCTGGAATAGAAACTTCATTATGACAAACAACTTTTCATTTTTGAATGTATTAATAATTTTTCTCAAGATTCGTAATCACGAAATTCCGTCCAAACCTTGGGTCCTCGAGATGCTGACTGATGTTAACCCAAGCTCGCGTGTGACGGATAGCAAAGACCCAATAGCTTCAACTAGCGTTTCAAATTTAGTTGCATTTACTGCCCTTTCTTTAATGGGGATCGCGATTAGCTTATATTTGCCGAATTTTATTACTTTAGCGCGTCCCAGCACTAGTTCTTCGAATTTCGGAAGCTTATGTATTTTACTTTAAAGTCTTTGCCCCTTCGTCACACGGAGTTCCGACCAGATCTGTAAAAACAACTAAATTATCATGTCTTAAATTTAGCGAATCTCTTGTGACTCCTACATTGTCTGTCAGCATTCTTAAATGCGTATTATGTTCGGTCTCAGTCTGCGGGGAGTAAAGTCTGTCATACGCGGATGAGTCATCCGTATCGTCGACGTCAGAGCCTTCATCGTCCGTTACCGCCCCTGTAACTGGATCGACTGTATCAGATGACGATGAAGTAAGACCAGTCACTCTGTCAGCTGTCTCGTTGACGTCACAGTCCCCGTCGTCGTCCGCAGTTTGTCTAATGTCAAATTTAGTAAGACTGTCGTCTGAATCGAACATATTTATTGGGAGAATGTTTTTACTCTCCACCGGATTTCGCGACAACGCATCTGCGTTCGAATTTGCAGTTCCAGATTTGTATACGATTTTGAATGAATATTCCGCCAATTTAAGACCCCACTTAACAAGTCTAGATGTAGGATCTTTTACTGATTCCAACCAAACTAACGGCCTGTGATCGGTTACCAGAACAAACTCTCTGCCGTACAAATATGGCCTAAAATAACTTGTCGCGTAAACCATAGCCAAAAGCTCTCTTTCAATTGTCGAGTAATTTCTTTCAGCCCGATTCAAAATTCGCGAACAGTAGGAAATAGGCAGATCCTTTCCAACAGGACCCTGGCTCAACACGGCACCGATTGCATAGCCGGATGCGTCTGTCGTTACGTTAAACGGCAAATCAAAATTTGGATACTGCAAGATTGGTTCTTTACACAAAGAATCACGTAACGAGCAAAAAGCGTTTTCCTGGGCATTCTCCCAGCAAAACAAAACATCCTTTTTCAACAAATCCGTTAGCGGTTTGGCGACTTTAGAGAAGGCAGGAATAAACCTTCTATAATAACCGGCGAGTCCCAAAAATTGACGAACTGATTTTGCGTTCCTCGGACGCGGAAATTCACGGACTGCTTCTAATTTCTTTGGGTCCGGCTTTACACCGTCTTCCCCAATAATGTGTCCTAAATAAATTACCTCCCGTCTCAGAAATTCGCATTTGTCGGGCTGTAATTTTTAAATTTGCTTGACGAAGTCTGCGAGCGAGCTTACCAAATTTTATCTCATGCTCGTTAAGTGAACTTGCATAAAGAACGACATCGTCCAAGTAAACAAACATTTCTTCGCCTTGTAAACCGATCAAGACATGATCCATCAACCGTTGAAAGGTTGCTGGTGCGTTTTTCAAGCCAAAAGGCATTCTACAAAATTCGAAATGACCATACGGGGTCGAGAACGCTGTCTTTTCGCGGTCATTCGGATGCATTCTAATTTGGTGAAACCCGGATTTCAAATCGAAAGTAGAAAAATATTTAGCCGCGCCGAGTTGATCCAAAATTTCGGTGATGTTGGGCAAAGGATATGCATCACCTACTGTTTTTTCATTAAGATTCCGGTAATCGATCACCATGCGCCATTGTTTATTACCTTTTGAATCCGCCTTTTTAGGAACAATCCATATAGGAGAATTATATGGAGAGATGGACGGCTTAATTATCCCGTCAACTAACATTTCTGAAGTCTGTTTCCTAATTTCTTCCTTGTGAACCGGGGGAAATCTATATTGTTTAGTATGCACGGGAACGTTATCAGCTGTTGTTATTTTATGTTCCAAAACATTGGTGCTCCCCAATGGTTCACCTGGCAAATGGAAGATATCGGCGTTTAACTCAATTAATTTTGAAACAGATTTTGCCTCTTCCGTATTCAGATGATCAAGGCATAAGAGGGATTTCACGGATTCAACCCTGGAGGGGGTGTGGAAGGTGACTCGGAATTCGAAACATCTGATTTTGGAATTGGATCAGCGGAGTTGGAGGCAAATATTGTATGAATATTGCGTAGGAAACCGGATGGATCAGAGGTATTGGATGCTGAATTCGGAAGAGTACCAATACTATAATCCAATAATTCTATTTTAGGAATTGTCAAATCAACGGATTCAAAAGTCGTATTCGTTACTTTAATGTACGCCTTTCCGTTTACGTTCCTAACTAAAGCCTCTCCTGCAAAAACTCCGGGCTGAAGATTCAAACGAGGGATATATCCTTCTGTAGTTTCGACATTATTAATGTGAATACAGCAAATTTTTGACGTACGAGACGGAATATTAATTCTCTTCTCTTCTATAAATGAGATTACTTTTTTCCGAAATCTGAGGCATCTATTCTCATAGTCAACTAGAACTGACCTTGACCTCAAGAATTCATTTCCCAAAATACCGTCCGTCTCGACAGGAAAATCATTCCTAACCAAATGAAATTTTACATACTCCCTGAACATGCAGATATTAGTAGATCCAAGGGTCAAATGACCACCGGGGGAAATTCCTACTAAATGTAAAATTTCAGACTTATTTATTTTAATGTCCATTTGTAATTTATAAATCTTAATCAAATTAACTTATGCGCCAGTGTCAATTAACAGCGTCACGTTACCCGTCAGCTGTTTTGAGGTACACGTGACAAGCGGAGCGGAGACCGTTGGTTCATACATTATTTTTCTGATGTCGACGGCCCTGCTTTTGCCGTCGGACTTGGTGGACGCGCACCCGGAGGGGGAACCCGCCGCGCGTCCGTTACCGGCTTCCCCTCCCCGTTTCCCGCCATGCGTTTATTTTCGATGTATTTCAATTTCCTTGTTACGTCTCGAGAAGAGATTTCACGAGTAACCGCTGTCACCAGTTCTTACTTGAAGGGTAAGAACGAATTTAGAGATTTCTCAACCGGTCACGACCCAACAGTCGTTTACTCGTATAAGAGAAAGAAAGTCAATGCCAGTTTTTGGGTCAGCCTGCTTATCCAGTACTTTACCCGGGATAGGCTTTACTCGCGGATACCGGAGCGTCGGACGCTAATATGTCAAAGAAAACTCAACCCTGGATGTTAACCAAATCTTCAATTCTTACCTGGTTTCCGGTGCTGGCCAATGGGAGATGCAATCCAAATATGCCGACTGAAATTGGCGTTTGAAGGAAGGGTGCAGTTTTTAAATCACAATCACAATGTAGAATAACAATATAGTATATTTTAAAATTTAAATTTAGATTTAAATTGTTACACAATAAACACCCTGTTGCACACACACACACAATTATTAATGAACAACGTTAACGGAATATTAACTTGGTAACAGATAAAGGACTTAGGCTTGCAAAAATTTATCTCGCAGGGTTTACATAGTACTTATAGAACTATTTTCACGCAAAATTATACGAACTAAAGTTTAACAAATTACTTTTACGCGAAAAATAAACAGACTAATAATATTTAAATACGACAGAGTTTACCAAATTTAGGACTTTTGGGTGTTATGCACGAAATTCGAATTTAGACGTCACTGGACGTGACACCTCCCCCCTTAAGAAGAAGAACCATGGGATTTACTCCCGTGGTTTTCGCAACGAACGAAATTTCTGAGTGATTTCGTCATCCATATGAAATTGAACCCGCTTACCAGGTGTATTTTCTGTCTGGCAGCCTCTCGAATCCAAGGTAGGTTGGGTGGCCCCGGAGTCACCGCTTGAAGGTTCTGGTGTCTCCGTGCGCACCGACTGACGTTCAATACCATTGTCCGAATTTTGAGTGGGCCGAGCGTCCTTCCCGCGCCCCAAATGGAGGAGTAGGCTCGTGATTGAGCCCCAAACTGCACCCAACATATATAAACTCCAACCATAAACTGTGTGCAGGGCGTACCCTCGAAGAACAGAGTCTATGATCAATTTCACTACTCTAAAAATAAGCACAATTCCAAGAATAGCAGAACTGACCGTTTCGAATTTCAATAGACCGTTCCAAAGCTTAGAGGTCACACTTTCTGCTAATTCACTAACACCTTTTTCACCCACAAAATCCACAAGATTTAACGTGTCAACTTTCACTTTATGTCCAGCTGCTCCTCTCGCGATAGTGTTCAAAATAGACGGTTGCTCAACAGGGAACATTACATGGTCCCGGAGATCGTCCAAATCCGCCTGTGTATAAATCCCACTAGTCGCGAGCGATCCCGCATCGATGTATCTCCAGACCACATCCGTGTCTGGCAGTAGAATTTGGGAATCCTTTACGTATGTTGGCTTTGGCAGCAGCTGATACCAGGTTCTCTCGATCAAATATTCCTGTGGCAGTAGTGCGCTGCACGGTACTTCAGTACCTTTTCTAACTAAAATTCTCGACTTTGGTTTTAAATAAACACTTAAATTTTGATATATCACGGGAAGTTCTCTATAACATAATTCCGAATGTCTTATTTTCACTAGAATAGGGGTGCACTTGACAATATGCGCGACTTCACCGGCCACCACCGCCATGTACCCCGGCCTCTTCATGACCGTGTACGCAAAAACGTCTGGGAGAATGTTCGCAAATGCCAACGCGTTTCGAATAACCTGTTGTTCTAGGTTACACTTCTGTTGTAAGATGTTTATATGGAGAGACTCCAGCTGGTCACGGTGGTGCTTCTCAACATATACGAACTTTGAATTTATATAGGCAAACAAATCCATGTTTTCGGGTGTTATTTTTGCCTTTGACGTAAACGTATGACCACTTGTTGTTTCCAGGATAAAAAGTTTGGGATGTTCAGTAGTGACCAGAGTATACCCGCAAATGTGGAGCTCGTTTTTACCCATCAACGCGAAGGCAGTGTCTCCCTCCGTCACCGAGTACATTGTTGATTACAACATATTAATGTGAGATTGCGATTGATGACGTCACTTTGGTGGCGGACCCCTCATACAGTGCCGTATATCGTTCAAAATTACACGACGAACCGGGAACAACTGTCCAAAATGCACAACCGTTTTCGTCTGTAAAACACGTTCCCCCTGAAAAAGTGCACGATATATGTCCTCTAAGAGAAATCAAGTTCTCACCACTTTTCACTATTCCCGTGTATATTCTAATGTCTGTGCGCACTACACTTTGAACAACCACACTGTCCCACGTACCGTCGGTATCCGAATATTAGGTGCCTTGACACCTACCGTAGGTGGTAATGGAACCCGCTAACGTAACACTTCGAAAGTCTGTCGAGTTAACACGTAGTCCACTAATCTGTGTGAATGAGTTCAAACAAAGTGTACCAGTGTTTATCATACTTTTACAAACGTTTGAAGACACTTCAAGTAAATAAATGCAGCGACCGTTATGAACCGCCGAGATATGCGAACTCATTCCACAGTAATAAATTGTTCTGTCTATTTCCACTCTGCACTGATATACGCGCACATTATCATAGTCTGTCAGCTGTAACAGCTGCACGTACGTCACCGACTTGTTGGGCGATGACACGGGTAGATTACACTCCCCGGTCTCCAGCAATGATACCGTGCTGATGTTGGCAGAATTTCAACCACAGTCGTAACCCAAGAGAGCGAAGGCCGTCGTGACGCAACAAAGGATGACGTAGCAAACCTTGGAATTCATCCTTCCTGGTGATAATGTACAGTCAGTGGCAAAACAAACATATTAGCAAAATATTTTAATATACAAATATTTACGAAAGAAGATTACTTTTTGGACTTCGACAATTTTAGCTTATCTTTATGAACAATTTTACTTTTACCCCTATAACTAATTTTGATGTTATTCCTGGGTAGCACTTCTAGGACTTGGTGGGAACCAGTATATTGGTTTCCCAATTTAGACGTTTGTTGTTTCAAAAGATAGACATCGTGACCAACTTTAAGCTTTTGACCTCTAGCATTTCTGTCATAATAATATTTAGATTTAATTTAAGCTCCCACCAAGTTCTGTCTTGCCGCCTTTTGTGCGGTTCTTATTTTATTAACTAAATCCAAATAATATTCTAAGTAGGTATCTTCTAAATTGATTCCAGTTAAAACATCTACTGATGGCACATTTGCCTGTTTACCAAAAACCAATTCATGAGGGGTGAATCTTGTTCCCTCATGCGTGCTAGTATTGTAGGCGAACATTCCATGAGTGAGCAACTTATCCCACTCGCTTCTTTTATTAATATAGTGTTTCAAATATTCAATAAGGACAATATGCGATCGCTCTAAAGATCCGTTCGATTGCGGATGAAATGCAGTGGTTTTAATCTGCTTACAATTATACTGTTTTGATATTGCCCTTAGTAAAGAACTTGTAAAATTTGTGCCCTAGTCTGTCAAAATTGATCGTGGAGCCCCGAAAATATTACAAAAGTTATGAACTGAACCCTCTGCGATGTCAACAGATGTAACTGATTTTAGAGGTTCTGCAATGAAATATTTTGTTAGAGCATCCTGAATAGTGAGTACATATTTATTACCCATCTTTGTCTCCTGCAACGGGCCCACGATGTCCATGGCAATCTTGTCGAATGCCGCTCCTGGCATATCGGTTAATATCATTGGCTCTTTCGATTTAATTCTAACTAATTTTTTAATCTGGCAACTTTCACAAATATTTATAAATTCTTGAATATCTTTTTTCATATTTGGCCAATGATATTTTTCTCGAATACGATTATACGTTTTTGTCACACCTTTGTGACCACCGATAGGCGAGGAGTGGCATTCCGCTATAATGTCCTCCCTCCTTTCTGTCTCTGGAATAGAAACTTCATTATGACAAACAACTTTTCATTTTTGAATGTATTAATAATTTTTCTCAAGATTCGTAATCACGAAATTCCGTCCAAACCTTGGGTCCTCGAGATGCTGACTGATGTTAACCCAAGCTCGCGTGTGACGGATAGCAAAGACCCAATAGCTTCAACTAGCGTTTCAAATTTAGTTGCATTTACTGCCCTTTCTTTAATGGGGATCGCGATTAGCTTATATTTGCCGAATTTTATTACTTTAGCGCGTCCCAGCACTAGTTCTTCGAATTTCGGAAGCTTATGTATTTTACTTTAAAGTCTTTGCCCCTTCGTCACACGGAGTTCCGACCAGATCTGTAAAAACAACTAAATTATCATGTCTTAAATTTAGCGAATCTCTTGTGACTCCTACATTGTCTGTCAGCATTCTTAAATGCGTATTATGTTCGGTCTCAGTCTGCGGGGAGTAAAGTCTGTCATACGCGGATGAGTCATCCGTATCGTCGACGTCAGAGCCTTCATCGTCCGTTACCGCCCCTGTAACTGGATCGACTGTATCAGATGACGATGAAGTAAGACCAGTCACTCTGTCAGCTGTCTCGTTGACGTCACAGTCCCCGTCGTCGTCCGCAGTTTGTCTAATGTCAAATTTAGTAAGACTGTCGTCTGAATCGAACATATTTATTGGGAGAATGTTTTTACTCTCCACCGGATTTCGCGACAACGCATCTGCGTTCGAATTTGCAGTTCCAGATTTGTATACGATTTTGAATGAATATTCCGCCAATTTAAGACCCCACTTAACAAGTCTAGATGTAGGATCTTTTACTGATTCCAACCAAACTAACGGCCTGTGATCGGTTACCAGAACAAACTCTCTGCCGTACAAATATGGCCTAAAATAACTTGTCGCGTAAACCATAGCCAAAAGCTCTCTTTCAATTGTCGAGTAATTTCTTTCAGCCCGATTCAAAATTCGCGAACAGTAGGAAATAGGCAGATCCTTTCCAACAGGACCCTGGCTCAACACGGCACCGATTGCATAGCCGGATGCGTCTGTCGTTACGTTAAACGGCAAATCAAAATTTGGATACTGCAAGATTGGTTCTTTACACAAAGAATCACGTAACGAGCAAAAAGCGTTTTCCTGGGCATTCTCCCAGCAAAACAAAACATCCTTTTTCAACAAATCCGTTAGCGGTTTGGCGACTTTAGAGAAGGCAGGAATAAACCTTCTATAATAACCGGCGAGTCCCAAAAATTGACGAACTGATTTTGCGTTCCTCGGACGCGGAAATTCACGGACTGCTTCTAATTTCTTTGGGTCCGGCTTTACACCGTCTTCCCCAATAATGTGTCCTAAATAAATTACCTCCCGTCTCAGAAATTCGCATTTGTCGGGCTGTAATTTTAAATTTGCTTGACGAAGTCTGCGAGCGAGCTTACCAAATTTTATCTCATGCTCGTTAAGTGAACTTGCATAAAGAACGACATCGTCCAAGTAAACAAACATTTCTTCGCCTTGTAAACCGATCAAGACATGATCCATCAACCGTTGAAAGGTTGCTGGTGCGTTTTTCAAGCCAAAAGGCATTCTACAAAATTCGAAATGACCATACGGGGTCGAGAACGCTGTCTTTTCGCGGTCATTCGGATGCATTCTAATTTGGTGAAACCCGGATTTCAAATCGAAAGTAGAAAAATATTTAGCCGCGCCGAGTTGATCCAAAATTTCGGTGATGTTGGGCAAAGGATATGCATCACCTACTGTTTTTTCATTAAGATTCCGGTAATCGATCACCATGCGCCATTGTTTATTACCTTTTGAATCCGCCTTTTTAGGAACAATCCATATAGGAGAATTATATGGAGAGATGGACGGCTTAATTATCCCGTCAACTAACATTTCTGAAGTCTGTTTCCTAATTTCTTCCTTGTGAACCGGGGGAAATCTATATTGTTTAGTATGCACGGGAACGTTATCAGCTGTTGTTATTTTATGTTCCAAAACATTGGTGCTCCCCAATGGTTCACCTGGCAAATGGAAGATATCGGCGTTTAACTCAATTAATTTTGAAACAGATTTTGCCTCTTCCGTATTCAGATGATCAAGGCATAAGAGGGATTTCACGGATTCAACCCTGGAGGGGGTGTGGAAGGTGACTCGGAATTCGAAACATCTGATTTTGGAATTGGATCAGCGGAGTTGGAGGCAAATATTGTATGAATATTGCGTAGGAAACCGGATGGATCAGAGGTATTGGATGCTGAATTCGGAAGAGTACCAATACTATAATCCAATAATTCTATTTTAGGAATTGTCAAATCAACGGATTCAAAAGTCGTATTCGTTACTTTAATGTACGCCTTTCCGTTTACGTTCCTAACTAAAGCCTCTCCTGCAAAAACTCCGGGCTGAAGATTCAAACGAGGGATATATCCTTCTGTAGTTTCGACATTATTAATGTGAATACAGCAAATTTTTGACGTACGAGACGGAATATTAATTCTCTTCTCTTCTATAAATGAGATTACTTTTTTCCGAAATCTGAGGCATCTATTCTCATAGTCAACTAGAACTGACCTTGACCTCAAGAATTCATTTCCCAAAATACCGTCCGTCTCGACAGGAAAATCATTCCTAACCAAATGAAATTTTACATACTCCCTGAACATGCAGATATTAGTAGATCCAAGGGTCAAATGACCACCGGGGGAAATTCCTACTAAATGTAAAATTTCAGACTTATTTATTTTAATGTCCATTTGTAATTTATAAATCTTAATCAAATTAACTTATGCGCCAGTGTCAATTAACAGCGTCACGTTACCCGTCAGCTGTTTTGAGGTACACGTGACAAGCGGAGCGGAGACCGTTGGTTCATACATTATTTTTCTGATGTCGACGGCCCTGCTTTTGCCGTCGGACTTGGTGGACGCGCACCCGGAGGGGGAACCCGCCGCGCGTCCGTTACCGGCTTCCCCTCCCCGTTTCCCGCCATGCGTTTATTTTCGATGTATTTCAATTTCCTTGTTACGTCTCGAGAAGAGATTTCACGAGTGACCGCTGTCACCAGTTCTTACTTGAAGGGTAAGAACGAATTTAGAGATTTCTCAACCGGTCACGACCCAGCAGTCGTTTACTCGTATAAGAGAAAGAAAGTCAATGCCAGTTTTTGGGTCAGCCTGCTTATCCAGTACTTTACCCGGGATAGGCTTTACTCGCGGATACCGGAGCGTCGGACGCTAATATGTCAAAGAAAACTCAACCCTGGATGTTAACCAAATCTTCAATTCTTACCTGGTTTCCGGTGCTGGCCAATGGGAGATGCAATCCAAATATGCCGACTGAAATTGGCGTTTGAAGGAAGGGTGCAGTTTTTAAATCACAATCACAATGTAGAATAACAATATAGTATATTTTAAAATTTAAATTTAGATTTAAATTGTTACACAATAAACACCCTGTTGCACACACACACAAATTATTAATGAACAACGTTAACGGAATATTAACTTGGTAACAGATAAAGGACTTAGGCTTGCAAAAATTTATCTCGCAGGGTTTACATAGTACTTATAGAACTATTTTCACGCAAAATTATACGAACTAAAGTTTAACAAATTACTTTTACGCGAAAAATAAACAGACTAATAATATTTAAATACGACAGAGTTTACCAAATTTAGGACTTTTGGGTGTTATGCACGAAATTCGAATTTAGACGTCACTGGACGTGACACCTCCCCCCTTAAGAAGAAGAACCATGGGATTTACTCCCGTGGTTTTCGCAACGAACGAAATTTCTGAGTGATTTCGTCATCCATATGAAATTGAACCCGCTTACCAGGTGTATTTTCTGTCTGGCAGCCTCTCGAATCCAAGGTAGGTTGGGTGGCCCCGGAGTCACCGCTTGAAGGTTCTGGTGTCTCCGTGCGCACCGACTGACGTTCAATACCATTGTCCGAATTTTGAGTGGGCCGAGCGTCCTTCCCGCGCCCCAAATGGAGGAGTAGGCTCGTGATTGAGCCCCAAACTGCACCCAACATATGTAAACTCCAACCATAAACTGTGTGCAGGGCGTACCCTCGAAGAACAGAGTCTATGATCAATTTCACTACTCTAAAAATAAGCACAATTCCAAGAATAGCAGAACTGACCGTTTCGAATTTCAATAGACCGTTCCAAAGCTTAGAGGTCACACTTTCTGCTAATTCACTAACACCTTTTTCACCCACAAAATCCACAAGATTTAACGTGTCAACTTTCACTTTATGTCCAGCTGCTCCTCTCGCGATAGTGTTCAAAATAGACGGTTGCTCAACAGGGAACATTACATGGTCCCGGAGATCGTCCAAATCCGCCTGTGTATAAATCCCACTAGTCGCGAGCGATCCCGCATCGATGTATCTCCAGACCACATCCGTGTCTGGCAGTAGAATTTGGGGATCCTTTACGTATGTTGGCTTTGGCAGCAGCTGATACCAGGTTCTCTCGATCAAATATTCCTGTGGCAGTAGTGCGCTGCACGGTACTTCAGTACCTTTTCTAACTAAAATTCTCGACTTTGGTTTTAAATAAACACTTAAATTTTGATATATCACGGGAAGTTCTCTATAACATAATTCCGAATGTCTTATTTTCACTAGAATAGGGGTGCACTTGACAATATGCGCGACTTCACCGGCCACCACCGCCATGTACCCCGGCCTCTTCATGACCGTGTACGCAAAAACGTCTGGGAGAATGTTCGCAAATGCCAACGCGTTTCGAATAACCTGTTGTTCTAGGTTACACTTCTGTTGTAAGATGTTTATATGGAGAGACTCCAGCTGGTCACGGTGGTGCTTCTCAACATATACGAACTTTGAATTTATATAGGCAAACAAATCCATGTTTTCGGGTGTTATTTTTGCCTTTGACGTAAACGTATGACCACTTGTTGTTTCCAGGATAAAAAGTTTGGGATGTTCAGTAGTGACCAGAGTATACCCGCAAATGTGGAGCTCGTTTTTACCCATCAACGCGAAGGCAGTGTCTCCCTCCGTCACCGAGTACATTGTTGATTACAACATATTAATGTGAGATTGCGATTGATGACGTCACTTTGGTGGCGGACCCCTCATACAGTGCCGTATATCGTTCAAAATTACACGACGAACCGGGAACAACTGTCCAAAATGCACAACCGTTTTCGTCTGTAAAACACGTTCCCCCTGAAAAAGTGCACGATATATGTCCTCTAAGAGAAATCAAGTTCTCACCACTTTTCACTATTCCCGTGTATATTCTAATGTCTGTGCGCACTACACTTTGAACAACCACACTGTCCCACGTACCGTCGGTATCCGAATATTGGGTGCCTTGACACCTACCGTCGGTGGTAATGGAACCCGCTAACGTAACACTTCGAAAGTCTGTCGAGTTAACACGTAGTCCACTAATCTGTGTGAATGAGTTCAAACAAAGTGTACCAGTGTTTATCATACTTTTACAAACGTTTGAAGACACTTCAAGTAAATAAATGCAGCGACCGTTATGAACCGCCGAGATATGCGAACTCATTCCACAGTAATAAATTGTTCTGTCTATTTCCACTCTGCACTGATATACGCGCACATTATCATAGTCTGTCAGCTGTAACAGCTGCACGTACGTCACCGACTTGTTGGGCGATGACACGGGTAGATTACACTCCCCGGTCTCCAGCAATGATACCGTGCTGATGTTGGCAGAATTTCAACCACAGTCGTAACCCAAGAGAGCGAAGGCCGTCGTGACGCAACAAAGGATGACGTAGCAAACCTTGGAATTCATCCTTCCTGGTGATAATGTACAGTCAGTGGCAAAACAAACATATTAGCAAAATATTTTAATATACAAATATTTACGAAAGAAGATTACTTTTTGGACTTCGACAATTTTAGCTTATCTTTATGAACAATTTTACTTTTACCCCTATAACTAATTTTGATGTTATTCCTGGGTAGCACTTCTAGGACTTGGTGGGGACCAGTATATTGGTTTCCCAATTTAGACGTTGGTTGTTTCAAAAGATAGACATCGTGACCAACTTTAAACTTTTGACCTCTAGCATTTCTGTCATAATAATATTTAGATTTAATTTAAGCTCCCACCAAGTTCTGTCTTGCCGCCTTTTGTGCGGTTCTTATTTTATTAACTAAATCCAAATAATATTCTAAGTAGGTATCTTCTAAATTGATTCCAGTTAAAACATCTACTGATGGCACATTTGCCTGTTTACCAAAAACCAATTCATGAGGGGTGAATCTTGTTCCCTCATGCGTGCTAGTATTGTAGGCGAACATTGCATGAGTGAGCCACTTATCCCACTCGCTTCTTTTATTAATATAGTGTTTCAAATATTCAATAAGGACAATATGCGATCGCTCTAAAGATCCGTTCGATTGCGGATGAAATGCAGTGGTTTTAATCTGCTTACAATTATACTGTTTTGATATTGCCCTTAGTAAAGAACTTGTAAAATTTGTGCCCTAGTCTGTCAAAATTGATCGTGGAGCCCCGAAAATATTACAAAAGTTATGAACTAAACCCTCTGCGATGTCAACAGACGTAACTGATTTTAGAGGTACTGCAATGAAATATTTTGTTAGAGCATCCTGAATAGTGAGTACATATTTATTACCCATCTTTGTCTCCTGCAACGGGCCCACGATGTCCATGGCAATCTTGTCGAATGCCGCTCCTGGCGTATCGGTTAATATCATTGGCTCTTTCGATTTAATTCTAACTAATTTTTTAATCTGGCAACTTTCACAAATATTTATAAATTCTTGAATATCTTTTTTCATATTTGGCCAATGATATTTTTCTCGAATACGATTATACGTTTTTGTCACACCTTTGTGACCACCGATAGGCGAGGAGTGGCATTCCGCTATAATGTCCTCCCTCCTTTCTGTCTCTGGAATAGAAACTTCATTATGACAAACAACTTTTCATTTTTGAATGTATTAATAATTTTTCTCAAGATTCGTAACCACGAAATTCCGTCCAAACCTTGGGTCCTCGAGATGCTGACTGATGTTAACCCAAGCTCGCGTGTGACGGATAGCAAAGACCCAATAGCTTCAACTAGCGTTTCAAATTTAGTTGCATTTACTGCCCTTTCTTTAATGGGGATCGCGATTAGCTTATATTTGCCGAATTTTATTACTTTAGCGCGTCCCAGCACTAGTTCTTCGAATTTCGGAAGCTTATGTATTTTACTTTAAAGTCTTTGCCCCTTCGTCACACGGAGTTCCGACCAGATCTGTAAAAACAACTAAATTATCATGTCTTAAATTTAGCGAATCTCTTGTGACTCCTACATTGTCTGTCAGCATTCTTAAATGCGTATTATGTTCGGTCTCAGTCTGCGGGGAGTAAAGTCTGTCATACGCGGATGAGTCATCCGTATCGTCGACGTCAGAGCCTTCATCGTCCGTTACCGTCCCTGTAACTGGATCGACTGTATCAGATGACGATGAAGTAAGACCAGTCACTCTGTCAGCTGTCTCGTTGACGTCACAGTCCCCGTCGTCGTCCGCAGTTTGTCTAATGTCAAATTTAGTAAGACTGTCGTCTGAATCGAACATATTTATTGGGAGAATGTTTTTACTCTCCACCGGATTTCGCGACAACGCATCTGCGTTCGAATTTGCAGTTCCAGATTTGTATACGATTTTGAATGAATATTCCGCCAATTTAAGACCCCAATTAACAAGTCTAGATGTAGGATCTTTTACTGATTTCAACCAAACTAACGGCCTGTGATCGGTTACCAGAACAAACTCTCTGCCGTACAAATATGGCCTAAAATAACTTGTCGCGTAAACCATAGCCAAAAGCTCTCTTTTAATTGTCGAGTAATTTCTTTCAGCCCGATTCAAAATTCGCGAACAGTAGAAAATAGGCAGATCCTTTCCAACAGGACCCTGGCTCAACACGGCACCGATTGCATAGCCGGATGCGTCTGTCGTTACGTTAAACGGCAAATCAAAATTTGGATACTGCAAGATTGGTTCTTTACACAAAGAATCACGTAACGAGCAAAAAGCGTTTTCCTGGGCATTCTCCCAGCAAAACAAAACATCCTTTTTCAACAAATCCGTTAGCGGTTTGGCGACTTTAGAGAAGGCAGGAATAAACCTTCTATAATAACCGGCGAGTCCCAAAAATTGACGAACTGATTTTGCGTTCCTCGGACGCGGAAATTCACGGACTGCTTCTAATTTCTTTGGGTCCGGCTTTACACCGTCTTCCCCAATAATGTGTCCTAAATAAATTACCTCCCGTCTCAGAAATTCGCATTTGTCGGGCTGTAATTTTAAATTTGCTTGACGAAGTCTGCGAGCGAGCTTACCAAATTTTATCTCATGCTCGTTAAGTGAACTTGCATAAAGAACGACATCGTCCAAGTAAACAAACATTTCTTCGCCTTGTAAACCGATCAAGACATGATCCATCAACCGTTGAAAGGTTGCTGGTGCGTTTTTCAAGCCAAAAGGCATTCTACAAAATTCGAAATGACCATACGGGGTCGAGAACGCTGTCTTTTCGCGGTCATTCGGATGCATTCTAATTTGGTGAAACCCGGATTTCAAATCGAAAGTAGAAAAATATTTAGCCGCGCCGAGTTGATCCAAAATTTCGGTGATGTTGGGCAAAGGATATGCATCACCTACTGTTTTTTCATTAAGATTCCGGTAATCGATCACCATGCGCCATTGTTTATTACCTTTTGAATCCGCCTTTTTAGGAACAATCCATATAGGAGAATTATATGGAGAGATGGACGGCTTAATTATCCCGTCAACTAACATTTCTGAAGTCTGTTTCCTAATTTCTTCCTTGTGAACCGGGGGAAATCTATATTGTTTAGTATGCACGGGAACGTTATCAGCTGTTGTTATTTTATGTTCCAAAACATTGGTGCTCCCCAATGGTTCACCTGGCAAATGGAAGATATCGGCGTTTAACTCAATTAATTTTGAAACAGATTTTGCCTACTTCCGTATTCAGATGATCAAGGCATAAGAGGGATTTCACGGATTCAACCCTGGAGGGGGTGTGGAAGGTGACTCGGAATTCGAAACATCTGATTTTGGAATTGGATCAGCGGAGTTGGAGGCAAAATTGTATGAATATTGCGTAGGAAACCGGATGGATCAGAGGTATTGGATGCTGAATTCGGAAGAGTACCAAACTATAATCCAATAATTCTATTTTAGGAATTGTCAAATCAACGGATTCAAAAGTCGTATTCGTTACTTTAATGTACGCCTTTCCGTTTACGTTCCTAACTAAAGCCTCTCCTGCAAAAACTCCGGGCTGAAGATTCAAACGAGGGATATATCCTTCTGTAGTTTCGACATTATTAATTGAATACAGCAAATTTTTGACGTACGAGACGGAATATTAATTCTCTTCTCTTCTATAAATGAGATTACTTGTTTCCGAAATCTGAGGCATCTATTCTCATAGTCAACTAGAACTGACCTTGACCTCAAAATTCATTTCCCAAAATACCGTCCGTCTCGACAGGAAAATCATTCCTAACCAAATGAAATTTTACATACTCCCTGAACATGCAGATATTAGTAGATCCAAGGGTCAAATGACCACCGGGGGAAATATCCTACTAAATGTAAAATTTCAGACTTATTTATTTTAATGTCCATTTGTAATTTATAAATCTTAATCAAATTAACTAGTATGCGCCAGTGACAATTAACAGCGTCACGTTGCACCCGTCAGCTGTTTTGGGTACACGTGACAAGCGGAGCGGAGACCGCTGGTTCACACATTATTTTTCTGATTCGACGGCCCTGCTTTTGCCGTCGGACTTGGTGGACGCGCACCCGGAGGAGGAACCCGCCGCGCGTCCGTTACCGGCTTCCCTCCCCGTTTCCCCCATGCGTTTATTTTCGATGTATTTCAATTTCCTTGTTACGTCTCGAGAAGAGATTTCACGAGTGGCCGCTGTCACCAGTTCTTACTTGAAGAGTAAGAACGAATTTAGAGATTTCTCAACCGGTCACGACCCAGCAGTCGTTTACTCGGATAAGAGAAAGAAAGTCAATGCCAGTTTTTGGGTCAGCCTGCTTATCCAGTACTTTACCCGGGATAGGCTTTACTCGCGGATACCGGAGCGTCGGACGCTAATATGTCAAAGAAAACTCAACCCTGGATGTTAACCAAATCTTCAATTCTTACCTGGTTTCCGGTGCTGGCCAATGGGAGATGCAATCCAAATATGCCGACTGAAATTGGCGTTTGAAGGAAGGGTGCAGTTTTTAAATCACAATCACAATGTAGAATAACAATATAGTATATTTTAAAATTTAAATTTAGATTTAAATTGTTACACAATAAACACCCTGTTGCACACACACACAATTATTAATGAACAACGTTAACGGAATATTAACTTGGTAACAGATAAAGGACTTAGGCTTGCAAAAATTTATCTCGCAGGGTTTACATAGTACTTATAGAACTATTTTCACGCAAAATTATACGAACTAAAGTTTAACAAATTACTTTTACGCGAAAATTAAACAGACTAATAATATTTAAATACGACAGAGTTTACCAAATTTAGGACTTTTGGGTGTTATGCACGAAATTCGAATTTAGACGTCACTGGACGTGACACCTCCCCCCTTAAGAAGAAGAACCATGGGATTTACTCCCGTGGTTTTCGCAACGAACGAAATTTCTGAGTGATTTCGTCATCCATATGAAATTGAACCCGCTTACCAGGTGTATTTTCTGTCTGGCAGCCTCTCGAATCCAAGGTAGGTTGGGTGGCCCCGGAGTCACCGCTTGAAGGTTCTGGTGTCTCCGTGCGCACCGACTGACGTTCAATACCATTGTCCGAATTTTGAGTGGGCCGAGCGTCCTTCCCGCGCCCCAAATGGAGGAGTAGGCTCGTGATTGAGCCCCAAACTGCACCCAACATATGTAAACTCCAACCATAAACTGTGTGCAGGGCGTACCCTCGAAGAACAGAGTCTATGATCAATTTCACTACTCTAAAAATAAGCACAATTCCAAGAATAGCAGAACTGACCGTTTCGAATTTCAATAGACCGTTCCAAAGCTTAGAGGTCACACTTTCTGCTAATTCACTAACACCTTTTTCACCCACAAAATCCACAAGATTTAACGTGTCAACTTTCACTTTATGTCCAGCTGCTCCTCTCGCGATAGTGTTCAAAATAGACGGTTGCTCAACAGGGAACATTACATGGTCCCGGAGATCGTCCAAATCCGCCTGTGTATAAATCCCACTAGTCGCGAGCGATCCCGCATCGATGTATCTCCAGACCACATCCGTGTCTGGCAGTAGAATTTGGGGATCCTTTACGTATGTTGGCTTTGGCAGCAGCTGATACCAGGTTCTCTCGATCAAATATTCCTGTGGCAGTAGTGCGCTGCACGGTACTTCAGTACCTTTTCTAACTAAAATTCTCGACTTTGGTTTTAAATAAACACTTAAATTTTGATATATCACGGGAAGTTCTCTATAACATAATTCCGAATGTCTTATTTTCACTAGAATAGGGGTGCACTTGACAATATGCGCGACTTCACCGGCCACCACCGCCATGTACCCCGGCCTCTTCATGACCGTGTACGCAAAAACGTCTGGGAGAATGTTCGCAAATGCCAACGCGTTTCGAATAACCTGTTGTTCTAGGTTACACTTCTGTTGTAAGATGTTTATATGGAGAGACTCCAGCTGGTCACGGTGGTGCTTCTCAACATATACGAACTTTGAATTTATATAGGCAAACAAATCCATGTTTTCGGGTGTTATTTTTGCCTTTGACGTAAACGTATGACCACTTGTTGTTTCCAGGATAAAAAGTTTGGGATGTTCAGTAGTGACCAGAGTATACCCGCAAATGTGGAGCTCGTTTTTACCCATCAACGCGAAGGCAGTGTCTCCCTCCGTCACCGAGTACATTGTTGATTACAACATATTAATGTGAGATTGCGATTGATGACGTCACTTTGGTGGCGGACCCCTCATACAGTGCCGTATATCGTTCAAAATTACACGACGAACCGGGAACAACTGTCCAAAATGCACAACCGTTTTCGTCTGTAAAACACGTTCCCCCTGAAAAAGTGCACGATATATGTCCTCTAAGAGAAATCAAGTTCTCACCACTTTTCACTATTCCCGTGTATATTCTAATGTCTGTGCGCACTACACTTTGAACAACCACACTGTCCCACGTACCGTCGGTATCCGAATATTGGGTGCCTTGACACCTACCGTCGGTGGTAATGGAACCCGCTAACGTAACACTTCGAAAGTCTGTCGAGTTAACACGTAGTCCACTAATCTGTGTGAATGAGTTCAACGAAAGTGTACCAGTGTTTATCATACTTTTACAAACGTTTGAAGACACTTCAAGTAAATAAATGCAGCGACCGTTATGAACCGCCGAGATATGCGAACTCATTCCACAGTAATAAATTGTTCTGTCTATTTCCACTCTGCACTGATATACGCGCACATTATCATAGTCTGTCAGCTGTAACAGCTGCACGTACGTCACCGACTTGTTGGGCGATGACACGGGTAGATTACACTCCCCGGTCTCCAGCAATGATACCGTGCTGATGTTGGCAGAATTTCAACCACAGTCGTAACCCAAGAGAGCGAAGGCCGTCGTGACGCAACAAAGGATGACGTAGCAAACCTTGGAATTCATCCTTCCTGGTGATAATGTACAGTCAGTGGCAAAACAAACATATTAGCAAAATATTTTAATATACAAATATTTACGAAAGAAGATTACTTTTTGGACTTCGACAATTTTAGCTTATCTTTATGAACAATTTTACTTTTACCCCTATAACTAATTTTGATGTTATTCCTGGGTAGCACTTCTAGGACTTGGTGGGGACCAGTATATTGGTTTCCCAATTTAGACGTTGGTTGTTTCAAAAGATAGACATCGTGACCAACTTTAAACTTTTGACCTCTAGCATTTCTGTCATAATAATATTTAGATTTAATTTAAGCTCCCACCAAGTTCTGTCTTGCCGCCTTTTGTGCGGTTCTTATTTTATTAACTAAATCCAAATAATATTCTAAGTAGGTATCTTCTAAATTGATTCCAGTTAAAACATCTACTGATGGCACATTTGCCTGTTTACCAAAAACCAATTCATGAGGGGTGAATCTTGTTCCCTCATGCGTGCTAGTATTGTAGGCGAACATTGCATGAGTGAGCCACTTATCCCACTCGCTTCTTTTATTAATATAGTGTTTCAAATATTCAATAAGGACAATATGCGATCGCTCTAAAGATCCGTTCGATTGCGGATGAAATGCAGTGGTTTTAATCTGCTTACAATTATACTGTTTTGATATTGCCCTTAGTAAAGAACTTGTAAAATTTGTGCCCTAGTCTGTCAAAATTGATCGTGGAGCCCCGAAAATATTACAAAAGTTATGAACTAAACCCTCTGCGATGTCAACAGACGTAACTGATTTTAGAGGTACTGCAATGAAATATTTTGTTAGAGCATCCTGAATAGTGAGTACATATTTATTACCCATCTTTGTCTCCTGCAACGGGCCCACGATGTCCATGGCAATCTTGTCGAATGCCGCTCCTGGCGTATCGGTTAATATCATTGGCTCTTTCGATTTAATTCTAACTAATTTTTTAATCTGGCAACTTTCACAAATATTTATAAATTCTTGAATATCTTTTTTCATATTTGGCTAATGATATTTTTCTCGAATACGATTATACGTTTTTGTCACACCTTTGTGACCACCGATAGGCGAGGAGTGGCATTCCGCTATAATGTCCTCCCTCCTTTCTGTCTCTGGAATAGAAACTTCATTATGACAAACAACTTTTCATTTTTGAATGTATTAATAATTTTTCTCAAGATTCGTAACCACGAAATTCCGTCCAAACCTTGGGTCCTCGAGATGCTGACTGATGTTAACCCAAGCTCGCGTGTGACGGATAGCAAAGACCCAATAGCTTCAACTAGCGTTTCAAATTTAGTTGCATTTACTGCCCTTTCTTTAATGGGGATCGCGATTAGCTTATATTTGCCGAATTTTATTACTTTAGCGCGTCCCAGCACTAGTTCTTCGAATTTCGGAAGCTTATGTATTTTACTTTAAAGTCTTTGCCCCTTCGTCACACGGAGTTCCGACCAGATCTGTAAAAACAACTAAATTATCATGTCTTAAATTTAGCGAATCTCTTGTGACTCCTACATTGTCTGTCAGCATTCTTAAATGCGTATTATGTTCGGTCTCAGTCTGCGGGGAGTAAAGTCTGTCATACGCGGATGAGTCATCCGTATCGTCGACGTCAGAGCCTTCATCGTCCGTTACCGTCCCTGTAACTGGATCGACTGTATCAGATGACGATGAAGTAAGACCAGTCACTCTGTCAGCTGTCTCGTTGACGTCACAGTCCCCGTCGTCGTCCGCAGTTTGTCTAATGTCAAATTTAGTAAGACTGTCGTCTGAATCGAACATATTTATTGGGAGAATGTTTTTACTCTCCACCGGATTTCGCGACAACGCATCTGCGTTCGAATTTGCAGTTCCAGATTTGTATACGATTTTGAATGAATATTCCGCCAATTTAAGACCCCAATTAACAAGTCTAGATGTAGGATCTTTTACTGATTTCAACCAAACTAACGGCCTGTGATCGGTTACCAGAACAAACTCTCTGCCGTACAAATATGGCCTAAAATAACTTGTCGCGTAAACCATAGCCAAAAGCTCTCTTTTAATTGTCGAGTAATTTCTTTCAGCCCGATTCAAAATTCGCGAACAGTAGAAAATAGGCAGATCCTTTCCAACAGGACCCTGGCTCAACACGGCACCGATTGCATAGCCGGATGCGTCTGTCGTTACGTTAAACGGCAAATCAAAATTTGGATACTGCAAGATTGGTTCTTTACACAAAGAATCACGTAACGAGCAAAAAGCGTTTTCCTGGGCATTCTCCCAGCAAAACAAAACATCCTTTTTCAACAAATCCGTTAGCGGTTTGGCGACTTTAGAGAAGGCAGGAATAAACCTTCTATAATAACCGGCGAGTCCCAAAAATTGACGAACTGATTTTGCGTTCCTCGGACGCGGAAATTCACGGACTGCTTCTAATTTCTTTGGGTCCGGCTTTACACCGTCTTCCCCAATAATGTGTCCTAAATAAATTACCTCCCGTCTCAGAAATTCGCATTTGTCGGGCTGTAATTTTAAATTTGCTTGACGAAGTCTGCGAGCGAGCTTACCAAATTTTATCTCATGCTCGTTAAGTGAACTTGCATAAAGAACGACATCGTCCAAGTAAACAAACATTTCTTCGCCTTGTAAACCGATCAAGACATGATCCATCAACCGTTGAAAGGTTGCTGGTGCGTTTTTCAAGCCAAAAGGCATTCTACAAAATTCGAAATGACCATACGGGGTCGAGAACGCTGTCTTTTCGCGGTCATTCGGATGCATTCTAATTTGGTGAAACCCGGATTTCAAATCGAAAGTAGAAAAATATTTAGCCGCGCCGAGTTGATCCAAAATTTCGGTGATGTTGGGCAAAGGATATGCATCACCTACTGTTTTTTCATTAAGATTCCGGTAATCGATCACCATGCGCCATTGTTTATTACCTTTTGAATCCGCCTTTTTAGGAACAATCCATATAGGAGAATTATATGGAGAGATGGACGGCTTAATTATCCCGTCAACTAACATTTCTGAAGTCTGTTTCCTAATTTCTTCCTTGTGAACCGGGGGAAATCTATATTGTTTAGTATGCACGGGAACGTTATCAGCTGTTGTTATTTTATGTTCCAAAACATTGGTGCTCCCCAATGGTTCACCTGGCAAATGGAAGATATCGGCGTTTAACTCAATTAATTTTGAAACAGATTTTGCCTCTTCCGTATTCAGATGATCAAGGCATAAGAGGGATTTCACGGATTCAACCCTGGAGGGGGTGTGGAAGGTGACTCGGAATTCGAAACATCTGATTTTGGAATTGGATCAGCGGAGTTGGAGGCAAATATTGTATGAATATTGCGTAGGAAACCGGATGGATCAGAGGTATTGGATGCTGAATTCGGAAGAGTACCAATACTATAATCCAATAATTCTATTTTAGGAATTGTCAAATCAACGGATTCCAAAGTCGTATTCGTTACTTTAATGTACGCCTTTCCGTTTACGTTCCTAACTAAAGCCTCTCCTGCAAAAACTCCGGGCTGAAGATTCAAACGAGGGATATATCCTTCTGTAGTTTCGACATTATTAATGTGAATACAGCAAATTTTTGAACGTACGAGACGGAAATTAATTCTCTTCTCTTCTATAAATGAGATTACTTGTTTCCGAAATCTGAGGCATCTATTCTCATAGTCAACTAGAACTGACTTGACCTCAAAATTCATTTCCCAAAATACCGTCCGTCTCGACAGGAAAATCATTCCTAACCAAATGAAATTTTACATACTCCCTGAACATGCAGATATTAGTAGATCCAAGGGTCAAATGACCACCGGGGGAAATTCCTACTAAATGTAAAATTTCAGACTTATTTATTTTAATGTCCATTTGTAATTTATAAATCTTAATCAAATTAACTTATGCGCCAGTGACAATTAACAGCGTCACGTTCACCCGTCAGCTGTTTTGAGGTACACGTGACAAGCGGAGCGGAGACCGCTGGTTCACACATTATTTTTTGATGTCGACGGCCCTGCTTTTGCCGTCGGACTTGGTGGACCCACCCGGAGGAGGAACCCGCCGCGCGTCCGTTACCGGCTTCCCCCCCCTCCCGCCAGCGTTATTTCGATGATCAATTTCCTTGTTACGTCTCGAGAAGAGATTTCACGAGTGGCCGCTGTCACCAGTTCTTACTTGAAGAGTAAGAACGAATTTAGAGATTTCTCAACCGGTCACGACCCAGCAGTCGTTTACTCGGATAAGAGAAAGAAAGTCAATGCCAGTTTTTGGGTCAGCCTGCTTATCCAGTACTTTACCCGGGATAGGCTTTACTCGCGGATACCGGAGCGTCGGACGCTAATATGTCAAAGAAAACTCAACCCTGGATGTTAACCAAATCTTCAATTCTTACCTGGTTTCCGGTGCTGGCCAATGGGAGATGCAATCCAAATATGCCGACTGAAATTGGCGTTTGAAGGAAGGGTGCAGTTTTTAAATCACAATCACAATGTAGAATAACAATATAGTATATTTTAAAATTTAAATTTAGATTTAAATTGTTACACAATAAACACCCTGTTGCACACACACACAATTATTAATGAACAACGTTAACGGAATATTAACTTGGTAACAGATAAAGGACTTAGGCTTGCAAAAATTTATCTCGCAGGGTTTACATAGTACTTATAGAACTATTTTCACGCAAAATTATACGAACTAAAGTTTAACAAATTACTTTTACGCGAAAATTAAACAGACTAATAATATTTAAATACGACAGAGTTTACCAAATTTAGGACTTTTGGGTGTTATGCACGAAATTCGAATTTAGACGTCACTGGACGTGACACCTCCCCCCTTAAGAAGAAGAACCATGGGATTTACTCCCGTGGTTTTCGCAACGAACGAAATTTCTGAGTGATTTCGTCATCCATATGAAATTGAACCCGCTTACCAGGTGTATTTTCTGTCTGGCAGCCTCTCGAATCCAAGGTAGGTTGGGTGGCCCCGGAGTCACCGCTTGAAGGTTCTGGTGTCTCCGTGCGCACCGACTGACGTTCAATACCATTGTCCGAATTTTGAGTGGGCCGAGCGTCCTTCCCGCGCCCCAAATGGAGGAGTAGGCTCGTGATTGAGCCCCAAACTGCACCCAACATATGTAAACTCCAACCATAAACTGTGTGCAGGGCGTACCCTCGAAGAACAGAGTCTATGATCAATTTCACTACTCTAAAAATAAGCACAATTCCAAGAATAGCAGAACTGACCGTTTCGAATTTCAATAGACCGTTCCAAAGCTTAGAGGTCACACTTTCTGCTAATTCACTAACACCTTTTTCACCCACAAAATCCACAAGATTTAACGTGTCAACTTTCACTTTATGTCCAGCTGCTCCTCTCGCGATAGTGTTCAAAATAGACGGTTGCTCAACAGGGAACATTACATGGTCCCGGAGATCGTCCAAATCCGCCTGTGTATAAATCCCACTAGTCGCGAGCGATCCCGCATCGATGTATCTCCAGACCACATCCGTGTCTGGCAGTAGAATTTGGGGATCCTTTACGTATGTTGGCTTTGGCAGCAGCTGATACCAGGTTCTCTCGATCAAATATTCCTGTGGCAGTAGTGCGCTGCACGGTACTTCAGTACCTTTTCTAACTAAAATTCTCGACTTTGGTTTTAAATAAACACTTAAATTTTGATATATCACGGGAAGTTCTCTATAACATAATTCCGAATGTCTTATTTTCACTAGAATAGGGGTGCACTTGACAATATGCGCGACTTCACCGGCCACCACCGCCATGTACCCCGGCCTCTTCATGACCGTGTACGCAAAAACGTCTGGGAGAATGTTCGCAAATGCCAACGCGTTTCGAATAACCTGTTGTTCTAGGTTACACTTCTGTTGTAAGATGTTTATATGGAGAGACTCCAGCTGGTCACGGTGGTGCTTCTCAACATATACGAACTTTGAATTTATATAGGCAAACAAATCCATGTTTTCGGGTGTTATTTTTGCCTTTGACGTAAACGTATGACTACTTGTTGTTTCCAGGATAAAAAGTTTGGGATGTTCAGTAGTGACCAGAGTATACCCGCAAATGTGGAGCTCGTTTTTACCCATCAACGCGAAGGCAGTGTCTCCCTCCGTCACCGAGTACATTGTTGATTACAACATATTAATGTGAGATTGCGATTGATGACGTCACTTTGGTGGCGGACCCCTCATACAGTGCCGTATATCGTTCAAAATTACACGACGAACCGGGAACAACTGTCCAAAATGCACAACCGTTTTCGTCTGTAAAACACGTTCCCCCTGAAAAAGTGCACGATATATGTCCTCTAAGAGAAATCAAGTTCTCACCACTTTTCACTATTCCCGTGTATATTCTAATGTCTGTGCGCACTACACTTTGAACAACCACACTGTCCCACGTACCGTCGGTATCCGAATATTGGGTGCCTTGACACCTACCGTCGGTGGTAATGGAACCCGCTAACGTAACACTTCGAAAGTCTGTCGAGTTAACACGTAGTCCACTAATCTGTGTGAATGAGTTCAACCAAAGTGTACCAGTGTTTATCATACTTTTACAAACGTTTGAAGACACTTCAAGTAAATAAATGCAGCGACCGTTATGAACCGCCGAGATATGCGAACTCATTCCACAGTAATAAATTGTTCTGTCTATTTCCACTCTGCACTGATATACGCGCACATTATCATAGTCTGTCAGCTGTAACAGCTGCACGTACGTCACCGACTTGTTGGGCGATGACACGGGTAGATTACACTCCCCGGTCTCCAGCAATGATACCGTGCTGATGTTGGCAGAATTTCAACCACAGTCGTAACCCAAGAGAGCGAAGGCCGTCGTGACGCAACAAAGGATGACGTAGCAAACCTTGGAATTCATCCTTCCTGGTGATAATGTACAGTCAGTGGCAAAACAAACATATTAGCAAAATATTTTAATATACAAATATTTACGAAAGAAGATTACTTTTTGGACTTCGACAATTTTAGCTTATCTTTATGAACAATTTTACTTTTACCCCTATAACGAATTTTGATGTTATTCCAGGGTAGCACTTCTAGGACTTGGTGGGGACCAGTATATTGGTTTCCCAATTTAGACGTTGGTTGTTTCAAAAGATAGACATCGTGACCAACTTTAAGCTTTTGACCTCTAGCATTTCTGTCAAATAATATTTAGATTTAATTTAAGCTCCCACCAAGTTCTGTCTTGCCGCCTTTTGTGCGGTTCTTATTTTATTAACTAAATCCAAATAATATTCTAAGTAGGTATCTTCTAAATTGATTCCAGTTAAAACATCTACTGATGGCACATTTGCCTGTTTACCAAAAACCAATTCATGAGGGGTGAATCTTGTTCCCTCATGCGTGCTAGTATTGTAGGCGAACATTGCATGAGTGAGCCACTTATCCCACTCGCTTCTTTTATTAATATAGTGTTTCAAATATTCAATAAGGACAATATGCGATCGCTCTAAAGATCCGTTCGATTGCGGATGAAATGCAGTGGTTTTAATCTGCTTACAATTATACTGTTTTGATATTGCCCTTAGTAAAGAACTTGTAAAATTTGTGCCCTAGTCTGTCAAAATTGATCGTGGAGCCCCGAAAATATTACAAAAGTTATGAACTAAACCCTCTGCGATGTCAACAGACGTAACTGATTTTAGAGGTACTGCAATGAAATATTTTGTTAGAGCATCCTGAATAGTGAGTACATATTTATTACCCATCTTTGTCTCCTGCAACGGGCCCACGATGTCCATGGCAATCTTGTCGAATGCCGCTCCTGGCGTATCGGTTAATATCATTGGCTCTTTCGATTTAATTCTAACTAATTTTTTAATCTGGCAACTTTCACAAATATTTATAAATTCTTGAATATCTTTTTTCATATTTGGCTAATGATATTTTTCTCGAATACGATTATACGTTTTTGTCACACCTTTGTGACCATCGATAGGCGAGGAGTGGCATTCCGCTATAATGTCCTCCCTCCTTTCTGTCTTTGGAATAGAAACTTCATTATGACAAACAACTTTTCATTTTTGAATGTATTAATAATTTTTCTCAAGATTCGTAACCACGAAATTCCGTCCAAACCTTGGGTCCTCGAGATGCTGACTGATGTTAACCCAAGCTCGCGTGTGACGGATAGCAAAGACCCAATAGCTTCAACTAGCGTTTCAAATTTAGTTGCATTTACTGCCCTTTCTTTAATGGGGATCGCGATTAGCTTATATTTGCCGAATTTTATTACTTTAGCGCGTCCCAGCACTAGTTCTTCGAATTTCGGAAGCTTATGTATTTTACTTTAAAGTCTTTGCCCCTTCGTCACACGGAGTTCTGACCAGATCTGTAAAAACAACTAAATTATCATGTCTTAAATTTAGCGAATCTCTTGTGACTCCTACATTGTCTGTCAGCATTCTTAAATGCGTATTATGTTCGGTCTCAGTCTGCGGGGAGTAAAGTCTGTCATACGCGGATGAGTCATCCGTATCGTCGACGTCAGAGCCTTCATCGTCCGTTACCGTCCCTGTAACTGGATCACTGTATCAGATGACGATGAAGTAAGACCAGTCACTCTGTCAGCTGTCTCGTTGACGTCACAGTCCCCGTCGTCGTCCGCAGTTTGTCTAATGTCAAATTTAGTAAGACTGTCGTCTGAATCGAACATATTTATTGGGAGAATGTTTTTACTCTCCACCGGATTTCGCGACAACGCATCTGCGTTCGAATTTGTAGTTCCAGATTTGTATACGATTTTGAATGAATATTCCGCCAATTTAAGACCCCACTTAACAAGTCTAGATGTAGGATCTTTTACTGATTCCAACCAAACTAACGGCCTGTGATCGGTTACCAGAACAAACTCTCTGCCGTACAAATATGGCCTAAAATAACTTGTCGCGTAAACCATAGCCAAAAGCTCTCTTTCAATTGTCGAGTAATTTCTTTCAGCCCGATTCAAAATTCGCGAACAGTAGGAAATAGGCAGATCCTTTCCAACAGGACCCTGGCTCAACACGGCACCGATTGCATAGCCGGATGCGTCTGTCGTTACGTTAAAAGGCAAATCAAAATTTGGATACTGCAAGATTGGTTCTTTACACAAAGAATCACGTAACGAGCAAAAAGCGTTTTCCTGGGCATTCTCCCAGCAAAACAAAACATCCTTTTTCAACAAATCCGTTAGCGGTTTGGCGACTTTAGAGAAGGCAGGAATAAACCTTCTATAATAACCGGCGAGTCCCAAAAATTGACGAACTGATTTTGCGTTCCTCGGACGCGGAAATTCACGGACTGCTTCTAGTTTCTTTGGGTCCGGCTTTACACCGTCTTCCCCAATAATGTGTCCTAAATAAATTACCTCCCGTCTCAGAAATTCGCATTTGTCGGGCTGTAATTTTAAATTTGCTTGACGAAGTCTGCGAGCGAGCTTACCAAATTTTATCTCATGCTCGTTAAGTGAACTTGCATAAAGAACGACATCGTCCAAGTAAACAAACATTTCTTCGCCTTGTTAACCGATCAAGACATGATCCATCAACCGTTGAAAGGTTGCTGGTGCGTTTTTCAAGCCAAAAGGCATTCTACAAAATTCGAAATGACCATACGGGGTCGAGAACGCTGTCTTTTCGCGGTCATTCGGATGCATTCTAATTTGGTGAAACCCGGATTTCAAATCGAAAGTAGAAAAATATTTAGCCGCGCCGAGTTGATCCAAAATTTCGGTGATGTTGGGCAAAGGATATGCATCACCTAATGTTTTTTCATTAAGATTCCGGTAATCGATCACCATGCGCCATTGTTTATTACCTTTTGAATCCGCCTTTTTAGGAACAATCCATATAGGAGAATTATATGGAGAGATGGACGGCTTAATTATCCCGTCAACTACCATTTCTGAAGTCTGTTTCCTAATTTCTTCCTTGTTAACCGGGGGAAATCTATATTGTTTAGTATGCACGGGAACGTTATCAGCTGTTGTTATTTTATGTTCCAAAACATTGGTGCTCCCCAATGGTTCACCTGGCAAATGGAAGATATCGGCGTTTAACTTAATTAATTTTGAAACAGATTTTGCCTAACTGCTCTTGAATCAGCATTATATCTTCCATCTTTCGTCTGATTTCGCTTTCCTTATCCAAAAATTCCCTACTAGTTCCAATTGGAGATTCTGCTCCAGCGCGTGCACGTTCCGATGCCATTTTAAATTGTAAAAATTTAGTTTAAACAAACAAACGAAAAACAAAACAAAATTTATACGAAACAATCCGAAAGTCCAAGTAAGCAAACCGTAGCAAATATCCGACAAACTACGAGTATCGCGAGGTGACAAAACCGTATTGTTGGGCTATCCCACCGATTTTGGGCAATCCCACCGCTGTCACCAATTTTTTGTTACTTGTTACGTCTCGAGAAGAGATTTCACGAGTGGCCGCTGTCACCAGTTCTTACTTGAAGAGTAAGAACGAATTTAGAGATTTCTCAACCGGTCACGACCCAGCAGTCGTTTACTCGGATAAGAGAAAGAAAGTCAATGCCAGTTTTTGGGTCAGCCTGCTTATCCAGTACTTTACCCGGGATAGGCTTTACTCGCGGATACCGGAGCGTCGGACGCTAATATGTCAAAGAAAACTCAACCCTGGATGTTAACCAAATCTTCAATTCTTACCTGGTTTCCGGTGCTGGCCAATGGGAGATGCAATCCAAATATGCCGACTGAAATTGGCGTTTGAAGGAAGGGTGCAGTTTTTAAATCACAATCACAATGTAGAATAACAATATAGTATATTTTAAAATTTAAATTTAGATTTAAATTGTTACACAATAAACACCCTGTTGCACACACACACAATTATTAATGAACAACGTTAACGGAATATTAACTTGGTAACAGATAAAGGACTTAGGCTTGCAAAAATTTATCTCGCAGGGTTTACATAGTACTTATAGAACTATTTTCACGCAAAATTATACGAACTAAAGTTTAACAAATTACTTTTACGCGAAAATTAAACAGACTAATAATATTTAAATACGACAGAGTTTACCAAATTTAGGACTTTTGGGTGTTATGCACGAAATTCGAATTTAGACGTCACTGGACGTGACACCTCCCCCCTTAAGAAGAAGAACCATGGGATTTACTCCCGTGGTTTTCGCAACGAACGAAATTTCTGAGTGATTTCGTCATCCATATGAAATTGAACCCGCTTACCAGGTGTATTTTCTGTCTGGCAGCCTCTCGAATCCAAGGTAGGTTGGGTGGCCCCGGAGTCACCGCTTGAAGGTTCTGGTGTCTCCGTGCGCACCGACTGACGTTCAATACCATTGTCCGAATTTTGAGTGGGCCGAGCGTCCTTCCCGCGCCCCAAATGGAGGAGTAGGCTCGTGATTGAGCCCCAAACTGCACCCAACATATGTAAACTCCAACCATAAACTGTGTGCAGGGCGTACCCTCGAAGAACAGAGTCTATGATCAATTTCACTACTCTAAAAATAAGCACAATTCCAAGAATAGCAGAACTGACCGTTTCGAATTTCAATAGACCGTTCCAAAGCTTAGAGGTCACACTTTCTGCTAATTCACTAACACCTTTTTCACCCACAAAATCCACAAGATTTAACGTGTCAACTTTCACTTTATGTCCAGCTGCTCCTCTCGCGATAGTGTTCAAAATAGACGGTTGCTCAACAGGGAACATTACATGGTCCCGGAGATCGTCCAAATCCGCCTGTGTATAAATCCCACTAGTCGCGAGCGATCCCGCATCGATGTATCTCCAGACCACATCCGTGTCTGGCAGTAGAATTTGGGGATCCTTTACGTATGTTGGCTTTGGCAGCAGCTGATACCAGGTTCCCTCGATCAAATATTCCTGTGGCAGTAGTGCGCTGCACGGTACTTCAGTACCTTTTCTAACTAAAATTCTCGACTTTGGTTTTAAATAAACACTTAAATTTTGATATATCACGGGAAGTTCTCTATAACATAATTCCGAATGTCTTATTTTCACTAGAATAGGGGTGCACTTGACAATATGCGCGACTTCACCGGCCACCACCGCCATGTACCCCGGCCTCTTCATGACCGTGTACGCAAAAACGTCTGGGAGAATGTT